>NW_028169120.1:10000-20000 GCF_963971535.1 Notolepis coatsorum | reverse complement strand
TTACTATTATGCACTTTGCTACTTAGGAATCTACCTTGCCTATATTACTATACCTACGCTAATACTCAAGACTGTAGCACTCAAGTTCAACACAATCTTACTGACCCTTAGCTGCCAGAGTTGTTGTACTTGCTGACTTGTTGTACACGACTTGTAAGTCGCTTTGGATGAAAGCGTTCAGCTAAATTACTAAATATTCTAGAATTCCCCAGGTATAATCCTGAGGAGACGTAAGCTACTGTAAAATCACTGTTTCTAGAGACAATCGCAGGCAAACAACACCAGTTGTGTTGTGTTTTAAATGATGGGGGGGGGGTAGAGGGGGGCGTCTCGTGAATTAATGAATTAATGAATTAATGTAAACTTTTATTTAAAATGGACACCACAGCTACATTTGACCAGTCACAGTGGACAGACCAGATGTGTTGTTTGCGTGTTTAGCAGAAGTGCTAGTTTTCAACACCAGTCCATTGAGGCTTTTCTAAAAGATAGAATACAATGAACAGTATAATACCGAATTAAAATCACAAATCAGAACTAATAGTTACCAGAACAAGAGTCCATGATCAAAACCATACTTTGACTCCTCTGTTGAAGACGTTGGCATTGGACTCCAGTTTTAAGCCAGTAGGCAGAGAGTTCCATAAGTTTGCCCCGTTAACAGAGAAGGCATACTATGTCCAAACAAACTTTTGCACATGGGAACAGTACAGTCACCATTATTGGAAACTGGTGTGTCTTTGCTCTGCTAGAGCTCCAACGTCTCACCACCAGTCCAGAAAATAATGATGAGACATGATTGTGCAAACATTTAAAAACGAGTCTAATATATAATTTTCTTTTTTATTAATCGTGCAGCCCTAATTTCTACAGGCACACTGCTGCATCACCCTCTCAGGGAGACGGCCCCCTGGATGTAACGACTAATACAGACATGCTACTGCATCACCCTCTGTGATGGCATCACTGCAGTGCTTTAAGTAAAGCACAATCTTTTCACATTTGAAATTTTAAAAAATGTCTGCAATATTAGACTCGTTAAATAAATTAAAACAAATTTTTTTTACGTGTAACGGCAGCCCTGTCCAGTGAGCGGGCTGATGATGTAGAACACGTGTAGCGGCAGCCCTGTCCAGTGAGAGAGGTCTTGATGATGTAGAACACGTGTAGCGGCAGCCCTGTCCAGTGAGAGAGGTCTTGATGATGTAGAACACGTGTAGCGGCAGCCCTGTCCAGTGAGAGAGGTCTTGATGATGTAGAACACGTGTAGCGGCAGCCCTGTCCAGTGAGAGAGGTCTTGATGATGTAGAACACGTGTAGCGGCAGCCCTGTCCAGTGAGAGAGGTCTTGATGATGTAGAACACGTGTAGCGGCAGCCCTGTCCAGTGAGAGAGGTCTTGATGATGTAGAACACGTGTAGAGGCAGCCCTGTCCAGTGAGAGAGGTCTTGATGATGTAGAACACGTGTAGCGGCAGCCCTGTCCAGTGAGCGGGCTGATGATGTAGAACACATGTAGCGGCAGCCCTGTCCAGTGAGAGAGGTCTTGATGATGTAGAACACGTGTAGCGGCAGCCCTGTCCAGTGAGAGAGGTCTTGATGATGTAGAACACGTGTAGCGGCAGCCCTGTCCAGTGAGAGAGGTCTTGATGATGTAGAACACGTGTAGCGGCAGCCCTGTCCAGTGAGAGAGGTCTTGATGATGTAGAACACGTGTAGCGGCAGCCCTGTCCAGTGAGCGGATAATGTCTCGATAGCAGATCATGTAGGTATTGTGTCACGCCGTCCCAGAGAGTCTCGTGCCAAGAAATGGGGAGAAAGAAAGTACTTAACCCTTTCACTACCGCACTACAGCAGGTTAACCCTTTCACTACCACACTACAGCAGGTTGACCCTTTCACTACCACACTACAGAATGTTAACCCTTTCACTACCACACTGCATAAGGTTAACCCTTTCACTACCACACTACAGACGGTTAACATTGAGTGCCTTGAAAGGCGCCTTATAAATACAATGTATTATTATTATTATTATTATTATTATTAACCTTTCACTACCACAGTCGCGCCAGGCGCTGTGGTCTTGACTGGCAGCTCTTAAAGGGGCACTTTGCAGAGAAACCACAGCACATAATCTCACACACGTACCAATACTCTTTGCTCACATTAATTCAGTTTGACAGTTACTGAGACTCAATGAGTTTGAATGTCTCCTCCCGTGATGTCATCGGAGGACACTGAATCCTTGCGCTGTGTTAATTACAGCTCAATGTAATGATGTAGATAGAAACAATAGCAATCCTTATTCCAATCCTTTTTCCCCATCTCCCTAATTTCATTTAGCTGTAGGTAACAACACCACAACACAAGGATTCAGCTTCCTCCGATGACGTCACGCGAGGAGACATTCAAACTCATTACCTCTCAATAACTGTCAAACTAGATGAAGGTGTGCTTAAACAGCTCAGAGCCTTGGGGAAACGTGTGGGATTATGTGCGAAATAAACCGGCATTGTTTTTCTGCTGAAGTGCCCCTTTTTAATGTGGCGTCTCGCGGGCACCACGGTGAGCCACAATCGGCAGCTCTTAAAGCGTAATCCCCCCTTGCACCAAATAATCAAGCCCACGTTTTAATTATGAACCCAAAGCCGGTGATCCGTGTTAACACCCTGGGATATTAAAGTCTCTTCCTCCTCTTCCTCTCTCCCCGCACCTGTCAGGGATACGCACGGCACAGGGGGGGGGGGGGGGTGTTTTTATTTAGACCCAGTGTTTATTCTGAGCCCCCTCCTGAGAAACAGCGCAGTGTTTTCTTGTCATTGACGAAGCACAGTTTGCCCGGGAAGCCTAATTGCGACACGAGCCCGTTTGACTCTACCTCTAATATCTCGCTACTCGCGGAGAAGCAGAGAGTTATCAATGTCAAGTCAGCGGGAATGCGCTTTAGTGCGGTAAAATATGCAGAGAGCATGCGACTTGGGGGTTTATTTTCTCTTGTTTTCAAACGGTGAAGCGGTTTGTTTTACAAGCGAACAAGCAGTCGAGAGGGGAAAAAAAGACAAAAGTCCCGGGAAAAGGATTAGAAATGTTGCCTACATGACAAGAGTGGAATACCGATAACTATAAAGGCTGTTCGGCTGCTAAAGCTTGCGGTGGCACTCGTGACATAATGCCAGGAGAGACACAACATTAAAGGTGCGCTATGCGGTTTCGGAGTGGGGGGGGGGGGGGGGGTGTTTACATTTGCATAAGCTCCAATTAGTGTACAAAACACATTTACTACACGTGTAATCCTTATAATTATTGTATCTTATGTCATCATGAATCAAGATAAAACTATTTTGAGGCACCATGAACCAAACGTAAGCCTTCCTTGAATGTTTTTTAACATCAACTTTCCATAATTTTTTTTTGCTTTAAACAGTGTTCCAGAGAGACAATCGTGTTTCAAAAGCATAGGGCACCTTTAACCAAAAATACTGGCACAACACAGGGTCACTGATGTTAGCCTTCACTCCACTGAAGAAGGTACTGATGCTAGCCTTCACTCCACTGAAGAAGGTACTAATGTTAGCCTTCACTCCACTGAAGACGTTTCTGATGTTAGCCTTCACTCCACTGAAGCAGGTACTAATGTTAGCCTTCACTCCACTGAAGCAGGTACTAATGTTAGCCTTCACTCCACTGAAGCAGGTACTAATGTTAGCCTTCACTCCACTGAAGCAGGTACTAATGTTAGCCTTCACTCCACTGAAGAAGGTTCTGATGTTAGCCTTCACTCCACTGAAGAAGGTACTAATGCTAGCCTTCACTCCACTGAAGAAGGTACTGCTGTTAGCCTTCACTCCACTGAAGCAGGTACTAATGTTAGCCTTCACTCCACTGAATAAGGTACTGCTGTTAGCCTTCACTCCACTGAAGAAGGTACTGCTGTTAGCCTTCACTCCACTGAAGCAGGTTCTGATGTTAGCCTTCACTCCACTGAAGCAGGTACTGATGTTAGCCTTCACTCCACTGAAGAAGGTACTGATGTTAGCCTTCACTACACTGAAGCAGGTACTAATGTTAGCCTTCACTCCACTGAAGAAGGTACTGCTGTTAGCCTTCACTCCACTGAAGCAGGTACTAATGTTAGCCTTCACTCCACTGAAGCAGGTACTAATGTTAGCCTTCACTCCACTGAAGCAGGTACTGATGTTAGCCTTCACTCCACTGAAGCAGGTACTGATGTTAGCCTTCACTCCACTGAAGAAGGTACTAATGTTAGCCTTCACTCCACTGAAGGAGGTACTGATGTTAGCCTTCACTCCACTGAAGAAGGTACTGATGTTAGCCTTCACTCCACTGAAGCAGGTACTGATGTTAGCCTTCACTCCACTGAAGAAGGTACTAATGTTAGCCTTCACTCCACTGAAGCAGGTACTAATGTTAGCCTTCACTCCACTGAAGAAGGTACTGATGTTAGCCTTCACTCCACTGAAGCAGGTACTGATGTTAGCCTTCACTCCACTGAAGCAGGTACTAATGTTAGCCTTCACTCCACTGAAGAAGGTACTAATGTTAGCCTTTACTCCACTGAAGCAGGTACTGATGTTAGCCTTCACTCCACTGAAGCAGGTACTGATGTTAGCCTTCACTCCACTGAAGCAGGTACTAAAGTTAGCATTCACTCCACTGAAGCAGGTACTGATGTTAGCCTTCACTCCACCTTCTTATATGAAGGTAGTTGTTTGTGTGTAGGATTATTAAGGGCTTTTTAAAGCCCTTATAGGTAAACTTCTCTCTTACATCACAACACTGTTGGAATGGAATCTTGGAAACTATTCTATACGTTCAAATGACTGGTTGGTTCCAGTTGACTCTGAACTAGGAAAAAACGTATTTCCACCTGGAATGCCCTCTATCTGACTCTGAAGCTGAAGGTTCTCGACAGTGGCTCAGGAGGTAGAACGGTCGCCTGGAAATCGGATGGTTCCCGGTTCGATTCCGGCTCCTTCCGGCAGCATTTCGAGGTGTCCTTGAGCGAGACACTTAACCCCCTAACTGCTCCCGATGAGGCAATGTGAGGCATAAAAGCGCTTTGGATAAAAGAGAGATATGAATGCAGTCCATGGAGTATATCAAGTCAAGTCATTTATTTATATAGCGCATTTAAAAGCTCAGAGAGCCGACCAAAGTGCTGTACAGTAACTACAGAATAAAAAAATATAGGCATAGTCACACAGTGTAACAGAGGACAATACAACATGACAAAAGACAGGATGGACAGTCAATAGAGTAGGACCACAAGACACTAGGAGTATACAGGGCTGTACGCTGCAATGATCTCATCGCAAATTGCCCCTTTAATTGGCCGTTGCGATTGGTAAATAATATTTGGGGGCGGGCTTGCGAGTAGGGATTTCAAGCCTTGCATTCGCATTTAACTCCTAAATGATCCAAGGCGTGTGATGACGCTGAGGTATGATCAGCGGGGAAAATCAACTGAGCACTCACTCTGATAGACTGGCTGATTTAGCTATGAAGAAAAGTAAAGTTAGTAGTAGGGATGGGAATCGATGGTTCCTAACTGGGTTTTGGCCATATGCTCCCGAAATTCTCCCGCTGTTTGGCTGCTTCTATGTGCAGTGAAAACTACTCGAAATGCTTTAGAACCGTCATTGATTTAGTTCAGGGTTAGCCGCGGAGCTAACGCTAGCTAACGTGAGCTAATCAAGCTCACAGAGAGAGATAAACAGCTGACAGCAGGTAGTACAGGTACAAATACAATAAAATAAGGGGTGGGGGCTGTTGTGTAAACCTTGTGTCGCGTCAATCTGGTCCACACGTTACTCGTTCATATCTCAGCCCGTGCTGAGATATGCCCATTCCGCGGTCTGTTAATAAAGTTTTCAATCAGACAGATGTATGGAAAGGCTTTTATTATAACATTCGTTGAGGTAAAATCATTATGCCTCATTTAGTCATCCTGCAGAGCACTGGTCTCCTACTCGTGGGCCGCGGGGAGCTAATGTAAGTAGCTTTGTTGTTGTCAACACACACAGGGCATTCAGGAAGTCAAAAACGAATGCGCTTGCCGATTGGTGCTAAGAACAGCAGGGCGGGTGCAAGCGTTGTGACGTAATTGGCAGACTCTACTGTCAATCAAAATTATTCTGTTTTCAGTCAGAATGAATGAATGAGAACTTTATTAACAGATTGCATAATGGGTACAATACAGTACAGGAGGATGAAGACCAGAGAAAGACTTTCGGCTTTTTTACATAAGGGTCCTCCATTTTCAATTCATCAAAACATTTAGAGACATACAAATATACAGTAGTTTCATAAAAATGCTAAAATGCTATTGATTGATTGATTGATTGATTTAAAACTTTATTAACATATTGCAGAATGGGTACAGTACAGCTCAATACATACAATTGTTAAGGGGATGCAGACCAGAGAAAGACTTTTGTCTTGTTTACATCAGGGTCCCCCATTTTCAATTCATCATATTTCATATCTAAATCATATAATATCTCATTGCTAAATATATGCAATATATAATCTAATAATCCAATAATCTAAATCTAATATAAAATGCTAAATGCATGGGTATTTTATTTTGTCTTTAATGTTAGCTTGCAAACTCATACTGTCTTGGTAAGCCTCATAATGAATTGTTTGGGGTAAAAAAGAAAAACATTGTGGTGTATCGTGTATCGCCGAAAGGTCAGAAAATATCGTGATATCATATTTAGGCCATATCGCCCAGCCCTAGTTGGTTCATTATAAAAGATACAAACCTGACAACAAAAGCACTTAAATGTTAAATAAAAGGACCACAGTAATGAGGCAGGAGGAACATATTTTTTTGCACTATAATGGTAAAATTGTTATTTAAAAATGTGCCCCTAAAACATATTTTTTGCCCCTAAATTTCTAATTTAGGGGCAAGTGTGCCCCTAGTGAAAAAGCTTAGCGTACAGCCCTGGTATACAACAGACGATCCAGTATGACATAGGACAGTAGACATGTTATGACACAAAGACTATACAGCTGACACTATAGTAAGACATAATAATAATAATAATAATAATAATAATAATAATAATAATAATAATAATAATAATAATAATAATAATAATAATAATAATAATAATAATAATAATAATAATAATAATAATAATAATAATAATAATAATAATAATAATAATAATAATAATAATAATAACAATAATAACAATAACAATAATAATAATAATAACAACAACAACAACAACAACAACAACAACAACAACAACAACAACAACAACAACAACAACAACAACAACAACAACAACAACAACAACAACAACAACAATAATAATAATAATAATAATAATAATAATAATAATAATAATAATAATAATAATAATAATAATAATAATAATAATAATAATAATAATAATAATAATAATAATAACAATAATAATAATAATAATAATAATAATAATAATAATAATAATAATAATAATAATAATAATAACTTTATTTGTATAGCACTTTTCATACAGAGGCAGTTCAAAATGCTTCACAACAGTAAAAAATACAGTCATAAGCGAGCATACAAAATTAAATACAAAGAGATAGAGAGGCAGCAAGGTTAGGCAAATCACAGTTCTTCAGTAATACAAATAATAAAATAGAATAGATTAGATAGAGTAAAAAAGTTTGATTCAGTTTAAAATAGGCTAAAAGTAATAAAATAGAACGGACAGTAAAAAAGTGTGATAAGATTGTTCAATAAAAATATATAACAACAGAGCAGTGTATCGCTCTTAGTACTTTGAGTTTCTTTACAAAGTTCTAACATACAACAGAGCATCGCTCTAACATACAACATGACATAGGAGTAGGACATAATATGAAAAAGCTACAGCTATATGCTGAGCTAACGTATGTAGTTATTATTACTAACATCAGAACCTTCTCCACAAACCTTCCCTGACGCTACTTAGCCTCCTCGCTTGCAGGCATGATCTGTACCAGAAAACATTGACCTCGGCGAGAAACATCTCCCTCCTCTGAAACCAGATCGACATCCACCTGTTCCCGGTTCCCCTTGACCAGAGGGAAGTAAAGTAAATCAATTAAAACCCCGTCAGGATTCTTCATCTGGCCGCGTACGTCGGCAGAGCGCGGATCTATGGAATAACGGAAACAAACTAACAACACCTCTCTTATAAGAAAAAATAAATGCTGCGAAGAAAAGCACCGAACGACGTGATGAAGTCGTTTGGTTGACGAGGCTAAACGGAGCCTCCTCCTGCAAGCCCTATAGATCCTGGCCGTCGTGTCTGAGGGAGTTATCTTAAATCCCCGCCGTAAGAACAAGTACCCTTGAAACGTCAGCGCCGTAATGCATCATAAGGCCCACTTTCGGAGTACAAGAGAGGAGTTGGCAGCTCTTTAAAGGGCCACTTTGCAGAGAAACCACGCCGTTGTCGCATAATCTCACACACACGTCCCAAGGCTCTAAACCGTTTCGCACACATTAACTTAGCTCGTCAGTTATTGAGTGTTAATGAGTTTGAATGTCTCCTCCCGTGATGTCATCAGAGGACGCTGGATCCTTGTGTTGCGCGAAATTACAGCTCAATGAAATGATGTAGATGGAAAAAATAGCAATGCCCATTGTAATCTTTTTTTTTTATCTCAATCATTGAGCTGTAATTAACACAACTATACAAGGATTCAGTGTCCTCTGATGACATCATGGGAGGAGTCATTCAAACTCTCAATTACTGTCAAATGTGCAAAATTAAATTGATGAAGTCGTTTGGTTGATGAGGCTAACAGGAGACTCCTCTGATCCCCATAGATCCTCACCGTCATGTCTGAGGGAGTTATCTTAAATCCCCCCGTAAGAACAAGTACCCTTGAAAGGTCAGCGCCGTAATGCATCATACAGCGTACAAGAGAGGAGTTGGCAACAGACGGAAGTCGTTCCGTCTTGTATTCCCTTTTGTATTGAACCAGGTCCAAAGCCCCTCATGAATATGTATTTTAAGTTATTTTTGGTGTCTTTTCAGTATTTTGTACTCCTGAGTATACATTTATATTTAATAAAAAAAAAAATTGGGGCAAATTAACAACTGTGATGCCACTCCTACAGACACACAGCCTCCGTATTAACTGGTTAACGGTCTGTAGTGTGGTAGTGAAAGGTTAACCGCCTGTAGTGAGGTAGTGAAAGGTTAACCGTCTGTAGTGTGGTAGTGAAAGGGTTAACCGTATGTAGTGTGGTAGTGAAAGGTTAACCGTCTGTAGTGTGGTAGTGAAAGGTTAACCGTCTGTAGTGTGGTAGTGAAAGGGTTAACCGTCTGTAGTGTGGTAGTGAAAGGGTTAACCGTATGTAGTGTGGTAGTGAAAGGTTAACCTTCTGTAGTGTGGTTGTGAAAGGGTTAACCATCTGCCATCTGACAGTGAAACGGGTTAACCTTCTGCTGTGTGGTTGTGAAAGGGTTAACCCTTTGTCGTGTGGCAGTGGTGAAAGGGTTCAAACAAGACGAACACGTTCCAAACCGTTGATTTATCGCCCACGTAAATCGGAGGCAGGCGGGGGGGGGACGTATAGACGGGCGGATATTAAGAGACACAGTGTTATTCTCTACGCGCTATGTGGACGTGGGGGCATAAAGGAGGCTCGTGGGGGCAGACGGTTTCATTCCCATCCCTCGGCCCCGGGCCATTGGCGACAGCAGTCGCAACAGGTGTGTGTTCAGATCTCACTGCAGTATGTAGCGTAGCCCAGCTGCTGTGACACATGTGACACACACACACACGCACGCACGCGCGCACACACACACACACACACACACACACACACACACACACACACACACACACACACACACACACACACACACACACACACACACACACACACACACACACACACACACACACACACACACACACACACACACACACACACACACATACAATTCCAGATATTCAGAAGGACTCATTTAGA
>NW_028169120.1:2500-5000 GCF_963971535.1 Notolepis coatsorum | reverse complement strand
GTGGGAGGGGTTTTCCCTGATGGCCTGGAGCTTAGCAAGGCTCCTCCTCTCCGCCACCCTCGCTAGGGAGTCCAGCTCCACCCCAACCACGCTACTGGCCTTCCTGACCAGCTTATCCAGCCTGGTTGTGTCCCCTGCTCTCAGTCCGCTGCCCCAGCAGGTCACAGCGTACAAGAAGGCGCCCGCCACCACCGACTCATAGAACATCCTCAACATCCTTGTACAGACATTGAAGGATCTCAGCCTTCTGAGGAAGTAGAGTCGGCTCTGGCCCTTCTTGTACAGTGCCTCTGCATGTTTTGACCCGTTCAGTTTGTTGTCGATGTGCACACCGAGATATTTGTACACCTCAACCATGTCCACATCAACTCCCCTGATGGAAACGGGGGTCACAGGTGCATTCCTCCTCCTCCCCAGCTCCACTACCAGTTCCCGGTATTCCCTCTCGTCACTGTCCTTTATACATCCCACTATCGCAGAGTCATCAGAAAACTTCTGAATGTGGCAGGACTCTGACCGATAGTGGAAGTCGTTGGTGTAGACAGTGAAGAGGAAGGGAGAGAGGACTGTCCCCTGCGGGGCCCCGGTGTTGCTGACCAGTCTGTCTGACACACAGCTCCGTAGGCGCACGTACTGTGGTCTGCCCGTCAGATAGTCCACAACCCAGGACACCAAATCAAATCAAATCAAATCAAATTTATTTATAGGGCCCGACAACACACGTTAATGTCCCCATGGGCCGTACAGGTCTTCTTTAAACAAGTCAAGAAGACAACATAACAATAAGTCAAGAACAGAACAAGAACACCATAAGGTCCAAACATTTTTAGATGAATGCAAATAAATGAAAGAATGCAAGCACTCCCAGACATACCCCACGCGAAGGAAAAACTCACTAAAACCTAACAATAGGGAAAAAAGCTCCACAGGCAGTGTGGAGGAGAGAAACCTTAGAAGGGCCATTCAAGGGGGGATCTCCCTTCTTAGATGTTGGTGATAGTAGTGTTGCAGACGGACAGTTGGTAAGCATGCACTCATGTGTGTGGTGAAACACAGATGAGTGCATGCAATAGCAACTGTACATTTTGAAAAATTAACGATAGAGCTAATAGCGATAGCAACTGAACATTTTGAAAGATCAAAGACAGAGCCGACAGCGGATCCACCCGAGGCACAGGGGCGGCGCAAAGAGGGTCACGTCCTCCCCGTCTCAGTCACAGGACATTAAACACTCCGGGACAGCCGGAGACAGGGATATATGGGGTGGCGCAGAGAGGGTCGCGAACTCCCCGACATCATCGCGGGACATCCGGCACTCCGGTCACCACTACGAGACCTCCGGAGACAGGGGGGCACGCAGAGGGGGTCGCAATCTCCCGGCCTTCGTCACAGGACGTCCAACACTCCGGTCAACACTCCAGGACAGCAAGTCATAGGAAGACAGGGAGACGGGACAGGCGTTAGACAGCTCATGAGATTGTAGTAGGCGGACATAGCAATAGA
Source organism: Notolepis coatsorum (assembly GCF_963971535.1). Classification (NCBI taxonomy): domain Eukaryota; kingdom Metazoa; phylum Chordata; class Actinopteri; order Aulopiformes; family Paralepididae; genus Notolepis; species Notolepis coatsorum. The sequence goes on along the minus strand of NW_028169120.1, from coordinate 3,497 downwards.
TACAAGTGGTAGGCATATATGTGAATGGAGTAGATATATGAAGTAAGCGTATTATGTGAATAGAATAGAAGTACTTAACCCAGCAATGAAACCGCGTTGACTGTTAATCTGTTAACAGTCTGTTAATACTGTTAATCAGTTGACAGGACCACGGACAGACGGCGGTGAATAACTGACCCAAGGCCTCGGAGGTGCATGTAGAGCAGTCACTACAATCTTGTACAATCCCCCCTGTTTTAACATCGACGGTTAGCTCAACTCGTTCGTCGCCTTGCCTGCGGTCCAGTTGGTGACAAGTTCGAATCACTTCAATTTTTTTATTTATTTCTTTTACGTTTAATTAATTTATCGCCTCTCTATATAAACTTCTTTCTTTCACCGGTTAAGTTTAGGCATTCTTTTGGAGTTGGTTAAGGTTAGGGTTAAGTTTAGGCATTCTCTCGGAGTTGGTTAAGGTTAGGGTTAAGTTTAGGCATTCTTTCGGAGTTGGTTAAGGTTAGAGTTTGTCTTAGAGCATGGCAATATTTCTTTCGCCGGTTAAGTTTAGGCATTCTTTCGGAGTTGGTTAAGGTTAGGGTTAAGTTTAGGCATTCTTTCGGAGTTGGTTAATGTTAGGGTTAAGTTTAGGCATTCTTTCGGAGTTGGTTAAGGTTAGGGTTAAGTTTAGGCATTCTTTCGGAGTTGGTTAAGGTTAGAGTTTGTCGCAGAGCATGGCAATAGAATGCAGCCTATTTCCGCACTGCCGCTCTCTCGCGCTGCCGCGGTCACATGGGCGTCGTGGCCAATCAGAGAAACGCTGAACGCAAGTTGGTTGCCTAAAGTATTGACGCCTTAGGGACCACACAGGAGGTTTTCCACAGTGTCTGGACTCTCTGCAGCCTCAGGCTCATATTGAATATGAGCTGGAGCACATCACACAGCTGAGAGGCACAGGTTTTGAGTACCTTTGGGCTCACCCCATCAGGACCCGCTGAGTGGGCGTGCTAGCCTGTAGCAA
>NW_028169121.1:32500-42059 GCF_963971535.1 Notolepis coatsorum | reverse complement strand
AGCCTAAAGCTATGCGTGTAGCCGATGGCCTGGAATAGTCTTTGGGACGCTGAATTCAGTATGCAGTAAAGTAATATATCATCAGCCAATGGACAAATGGATCTACCAGATGGCGATCGATAACTGGGAAATCCTTCTTGGGATCCAACCGGCCACAGGTAAGAGCGATTTGACGTCAATTACAGCCCAATCGGGCCTTGCTCTCATAGCCATCCACCCGGTCAGCGAATAAGGCTACTGAGGCTAATGCCGTTATTGGTAATCAATAATCAGAAACGACGTCCCCCGCCCCCTTTCATGCATTCATGGTGGACCATGATACCGACAATATGCATTTTGAGTTTTAGCTCTAGCTGGTCTATAGCCGAAACGCCATTCGATTTAACGTTATTAGCTTAGCGCCCTATAACTCGCGTTCCAGGAAATACCCCAGAACATTCTGCTATAACATTCATATTCACGACGCTATAAAATGGGAACGTATTGATGAAAAAAATATTTGTATAAGGCATATTGAAGGGACGGTTTATAGTGTCAATTGACAATGACAATGGACAGATAGCAATAATATAAAGTATAGATTTAGCTCTACAAACAGCCTCACGCACAATGAAAGTTTGTTTTGATATGCTGGCGTATAGAGTGGGATTAGACGGATCCCAATGGCCCCGAATGTGTTTCGTCCCGTCAGCCCCCCGCTGACAGATTCCCCACCGATGATTACACTCGTACCTGCTTCGCCACGCCTTCCCGGTGATGAGGCCTCGCCATTAAACACAGATTATTTCCCAGAGTGTAATGAAACCCTGAAGATGGCGACCACTTGCTTTTCAATTCACATTAAAGGACAGCTTGTCTCGCGGGCAGCAGGGTGCAGTCAGGACCGAGCGTGGCCGCTGTGAGAGGGTGCAGTCAGGACCGAGCGTGGCCGCTGTGAGAGGGTGCAGTCAGGACCGAGTGTGGCCGCTGTGAGAGGGTGCAGTCAGGACCGAGCGTGGCCGCTGTGAGAGGGTGCAGTCAGGACCGAGTGTGGCCGCTGTGAGAGGGTGCAGTCAGGACCGAGCGTGGCCGCTGTGAGAGGGTGCAGTCAGGACCGAGTGTGGCCGCTGTGAGAGGGTGCAGTCAGGACCGAGCGTGGCCGCTGTGAGAGGGTGCAGTCAGGACCGAGCGTGGCCACTGTGAGAGGGTGCAGTCAGGACCGAGCGTGGCCGCTGTGAGAGGGTGCAGTCAGGACCGAGCGTGGCCGCTGTGAGAGGGTGCAGTCAGGACCGAGCGTGGCCGCTGTGAGAGGGTGCAGTCAGGACCGAGTGTGGCCGCTGTGAGAGGGTGCAGTCAGGACCGAGCGTGGCCGATGTGAGAGGGTGCAGTCAGGACCGAGTGTGGCCGCTGTGAGAGGGTGCAGTCAGGACCGAGCGTGGCCGCTGTGAGAGGGTGCAGTCAGGACCGAGCGTGGCCACTGTGAGAGGGTGCAGTCAGGACTGAGTGTGGCCGCTGTGAGAGGGTGCAGTCAGGACCGAGCGTGGCCGCTGTGAGAGGGTGCAGTCAGGACCGAGCGTGGCCAAGGTGAGAGGGTGCAGTCAGGACCGAGTGTGGCCGCTGTGAGAGGGTGCAGTCAGGACCGAGTGTGGCCACTGTGAGAGGGTGCAGTCAGGACCGAGCGTGGCCGCTGTGAGAGGGTGCAGTCAGGACCGAGCGTGGCCGCTGTGAGAGGGTGCAGTCAGGACCGAGCGTGGCCGCTGTGAGACGGTCGTTCGGAGAATGCCAAGTCGCTGGTCTGCAGTGCTATGGAACGCCACACCCCAGACTTTAGTAGACTGTGTGAGTTTTCAGGTTAGGTGTTTTTGTACTTACTTTTAGGGTGTCCTGTCTGTGTACATGGTCCATTCGTGTTTTTGTGCCTTTTTATGTTCCATGTAAATGGACCACAATGGAAACAAGCCATGGCTTTATTGTGTTTTATCCATTTGGCCAGCGTTAGGACATTGTTATTGTTCAAATGTTGTCTTACTGTTGTGTCCATAATGTATTCAATCAATCAAAACTTCACAGAGGAACTACACGCCCAGTTGGAGAATTAAAACATTCCTATGTTCCACAACAGTCTGAATATTATTGAACATACGAGAAATAGAAGAAAGACAATAAATACAGGCAATAAAATGTAATCTGAATATAAAATATGAGACACATAAACAGTGTGAGCAAAGGTGCAGATGAGGGTCTGTTTGCCCTATTGGTTATATTATACGTTACAATAAATATGGGCAATAAACAAAATGTATATCTCAGGAAACTATGGAAGAGGAATATTTTTAAATAGCAAGAATTATCGACTGGCAACTCTGTGCTCGTCAGACCTGCAGCTGCTGGTATTGTATGGAGTGAGAGGCGGGGGGAAAACCCGAAACAACATTTAATAAAGACGAGTGTTAGTTGTGTTTCCCCATGAGACCCCCCGCTGTTGTCGTGTGTCTTCTAATCGGCTACTGTACATGGAGATGAGACCCCCGCTTCTCTCCATACAGTACCAGCAGCTGCAGGTCTGACGAGCACAGAGTTGCCAGTCGATAATTCTTGCTATTTAAAAATATTCCTCCTCTTCTCCCCCACTACTCCTCCAACGGGTGTTTGTGCTCCATGTCGACCTGAACAATGGGGGATAATAATAAGAACGAGCCGCCTCGGAGAGAAGACGGCCGCTGCTGCTGGAGCTGGACCGAGTCATGTGAGACAAGCCGGCGCTCAGGCGAGAGTGTAAAGGGGGGCATAATAGCATAGGTCAGTGGCCAATCAGAGGAACCCGGAAACACAACTGCGTTGTAGAAAGCATACACGCGGCCAGGACAACAGGTCAAGCACCTCCCATCGTTCTGTGGGATCGTCTTTAAGCTATCTGGGAGGAAAGGGGGCGGGGGAGGGATGACCAGGTGAGGGGAGAGTAAAGGAGGGTACAGGGGGAGGGATGACCAGGTGAGGGGAGAGGAAGGAAGGATACAGGGGGAGGGATGACCAGGTGAGGGGAGAGGAGAGGAGGATACAGGGGGAGGGATGACCAGGTGAGGAGAGAGGAGAGGAGGATACAGGGGGAGGGATGACCAGGTGAGGGGAGAGGAAAGGAGGGTACAGGGGGAGGGATGACCAGGTGAGGGGAGAGGAGAGGAGGGTACAGGGGGAGGGATGACCAGGTGAGGGGAGAGGAAAGGAGGGTACAGGGGGAGGGATGACCAGGTGAGGAGAGAGGAGAGGAGGATACAGGGGGGGAGGGATGACCAGGTGAGGAGAGAGGAGAGGAGGATACAGGGGGAGGGATGACCAGGTGAGGGGAGAGGAAAGGAGGATACAGGGGGGAGGGAGGTGTTAACAAAAGGCCTTGAAGAGAACTTCCACAGATATAAAAAAGAAAACAAACATTCTGTGGTTCCACAAAATCAGTGGAATGATGACGTCACACGTTTGAGTCTCACTTCTCTGCGTTCTGGCTTCATGAGAGAAGCTCATGTTCACTCATGTTGATTGAACTTTCCTGGACCATGGACATAACATACCCAATGATTCCCATGAGTGCTGTGTTAAATGGCAAATGGACTGCATTTATAAGCGCTTTACAATGTATGCCTCACATGCACCCGTTCACTCACCCGTTCAAACACCGACGGCTGTAGCGGCCACGCAAGGTGCCAACCTGCTCATCAAGGGCAGTTAGGGGTTAAGTGTCTTGCTCAAGGACACTTCGACAGGAGTATCTTATTCTTCCGATTACCAGACAACCGCTCTACCTCCTGAGCCACTGTCGCCCATATATTCCTTGTTCTGTGTCCCCCCCCCCCCCCATTGGTGCGAAAGGTCAAAGGTCATGAAGAACCTCAGGAGGACCAAGGACAGCCGCCCCGACCGGGATGGTCAGGCAGACCAGAGACGCTGAGGTGGACAGAGTGAGCAGCACTGAGGCGACAGCAGCCCCTTTCTGTCCTACATACAGTTCCATTCATGTGTAAAACGGTCTCATTGAATTATTTCTGTTGTGGTTGTCATTCCCCTTCAAAGGATAATCTGGAATTTTAAATATATTTTTCTATCGTCTGGCGTTATACCAACTCATTCTGGCCAAAATTGTGTCCAAGTAGATGATGTGTATCGTCCTGCGGACGCTCCAGTTGGCAGCAGCCGTCCCAGATGTACTTCAGTCCACAGAGCAACGTCCAGAACGTCCACAGAATCAGCCAGATAGGTGTTTTCTCTCCTCTGAGACGACACAGAGAGGACATTGTTGGTCACATCATACATTGCTCTGTTGGACTAAACTGCAGCGCGTAAAAAGAGTGTTATAAAATATAACGTTATATAAAACATACCTGTGATAGCGTGATGTCATTGGGGACATTCAGGGTGTCATAGCAGCATGGGGGAGGGGAGGTACAGGCATGGGCAGGGTCATGGGGGAGGGGAGGTACAGGCATGGGCAGGGTCACGGGGGAGGGGAGGTACAGGTATGGGCAGGGTCACAGGGGAGGGGAGGTACAGGTATGGGCAGGGTCATGGGGGAGGGGAGGTACAGGCATGGGCAGGGTCATAGGGAAGGGGAGGTACAGGCATGGGCAGGGTCACAGGGGAGGGGAGGTACAGGTATGGGCAGGGTCATGGGGGAGGGGTGGTACAGGCATGGGCAGGGTCATGGGGGAGGGGAGGTACAGGCATGGGCAGGGTCATAGGGGAGGGGAGGTACAGGTATGGGCAGGGTCACGGGGGAGGGGAGGTACAGGTATGGGCAGGGTCATGGGGGAGGGGAGGTACAGGTATGGGCAGGGTCATGGGGGAGGGGAGGTACAGGCATGGGCAGGGTCACGGGGGAGGGGAGGTACAGGCATGGGCAGGGTCATGGGGGAGGGGAGGTACAGGTATGGGCAGGGTCATGGGGGAGGGGAGGTACAGGCATGGGCAGGGTCATAGTAGAAATACATGAATATAGGCAATCGATTTATATCTGAATATAGAAATATGAGAGAAAATAAACAGTGTTAACAAAGGTTACATTATACAATACAATACATTTAGGCAATAAAGAATTTGAATCTGAATATATATTATGAGTAAGAGTAAAGGTAAACAGTATACATAGGTGCAGTATACACAAGGTGTATAGTCAGAGTCAGACACACGTAGTGGTGTAATAATAATAATCCTAATAGTTCTCGAGTTCTGCAGCCATAACATGAAAGTACAGTAGGTACAACGTGTTACAGATTCAACTATGTTTAATTTACTCCTTAACACTTTCAGCGCCACGCTTAGTCCCCATCTCTACCGCTAGATCGCCAGCTTAAAATAGTCGTTTCCGCTGTGTTTCACTATGTTTGCAGAGCTGTGTGTGTGTTCTGTATTATAGCTGTGGAGACAATGGTGTGGCTCATTTGACAGACACTACTTGTAGTGCAACATGGAAACAAATTTGTTTCTACACATTGTAGTTTGTAGTTTATTACACACTAAACATGGTGCATTTCCAAGATAATCCAGTCTTTTTTCATAGATTGCGAGATAAAACGCGTTGTGTGCAATAAGCCCGAATCGTTCTGGTTGATTCCCTGAACCCCCAAATACTCCCAAATCAAAGGTATATAACATGTACATATGTACCTTCACAAAATCATCAAGGGGGGGGGGGGGGTCGTTTTAACTCAAAACTGTGATCGTGTTTGTCGAGAATAATTCCAAGTGATCGCATCGTCATCGCGATTACCAGTGTATATGTCTATACACGTTTCGATGGTAAAATACGTACACTTGGAAGTATCAGGAAGTATTGGGGGAAGTGTGGGTGTGTGGGGAGCTACTGCTGATCGCCCTGGAGGGCAAGAAGGACCAGAGTACCACCCCTAGGTCAGTGAATCCTAGGCCCCATCCACTCCTGCTGCTCGACCTCCACTTCGACATTCCTGGCCTACAGTCGGAGATCCAGCTAGACTCAGCTCTGCTGCGTTCTCGCTACCAGGTGGACGTGTACAAAAACGGAATTTCGAGGCGATCAATGTGAATCTCTGTTCAAGCAGGAGGAGGAGCCCCTACCAAAAAAAAAAAAAGAAAAGTAAGACGTGTATCCACACCAATGCAATTCCAGTTCAGACACAGACGATACTGTCACCTGGTGATATTCGATCGGCATTGCAATTCCAATTTATACAAACGACCCATGGACGGCTAGAATGACCCGGATGATGATTTAGAACGGGGATCAGAGGAAAAAGATCAAAGGATCTAAAAACTTAATATTACGTGTTTGGCGCTCAACCGCTGGCGAGCAAACACGTAATATTAAAAAGTGTTAACCTCTTAAGCCCTAGCCACATTTTCTGAAAATTCCCCTAAAAGTACATACTAAAGTAAATGGAAGATTGGTCCACTTCTACAATGTCTGTTTGCATGTTCTTGGTATCTAGGGGCATCTATGGATCTCAGGGAATGTATTCCTTTTGTCAGAAATAGTGTGTCTGTTACTATGCTTGAGTAAATTGTAATGAAGCAAAGGAGAATATAAATTATTATTATAAATTATTATTAATATAGAAATTGCCACTGAGCTCATTCAGCACCTTCTTGAGATCAAGTGTACACAAAATCTAAGCAAATGAATAAAGGGCAGATGATTTACAGTACTGAATTTTGCCATCCGGACACATGCAATTTAAAATATGAATATAGATCAGGCCTATAAATTATGGCCAAGTCATACATATATGGATCCAAATCACCTCTTTCCAATGGCAGAGTTCAATCTGGATTTAGTACCACCAGGTCCTGTAACAGGGCAGCAAAGATTGAATGAAATCAACTGTAAGTACAGTTACCTTTTTGTAATAAAAAATGCTCCACCTTTTTTCATCACATTGAGACGCTCACTGCAGGACTTATATAACAGGAGGTGCGAATCCAGAGCCTGCAGAATAATGAAAGACCCTCACCACCCCAACAACAGCCTGTTCAAGCTGCTGCGGTCAGGCAAGCGCCTACGTACACACGCCACGAGAACAGAGAGACTACGGCTCAGCTTCTTCCCCCAGGCCATCAGAACACTGAACACTGATCTCTCCACACACAAGCACACATGAACACACACACACACACACACACACACACACACACACACACACACACACACACACACACACACACACACACACACACACACACACACACACACACACACACACACACACACACACACACACACACACACACACACACACACACACACACACACACACACACACACACACACACACACACACACACACACACACACACACACACACACACACACATACACACGACACACATGCTGAAATCGCTCACACACAAACGGTCACTTTAAAACAAAATGGAAAGGACACTTTAAAGAAACGAGAAAAATAAAGGTCACTTTAAGGAAAGAACCGATGTGGTTCTTGTATAGTATAGTTTAGATATAGCAAGTATAGCAAGTTTGAGGTCTATTTTATTATTAGTATTATTGCACAATCGAAGCGGGCATGGCCACCTGCATTTCACTGTATGCCCTGGTATGTATGTGACCAATAAAACTCTTGAATCTTGAATCTTGAATCTTGAATCTCACAGAAAGGTAAAGAAACAAACTATGTTCTATTTTATGGCAATAACGTTCAGATTTGTTCTACCCGTGAGACATGATCACGAAAATAACATTCAAAAAGTATTTCACGCCAGACGGCTCCAAGTTTGACAGGGGCTGGCATGAGCTAGGTAGTGTAGTTTTATGAAATTCGAAAGGCCATTGAAAGCCCTGGGTCTCCTCTTTCATAGGACTACAAACATGAATGACGGCGTCATTTCCTCACGTCAATATCCACCGGTTTCCGACTCAATGCACTTCTTCTTCTGGCGTGTCTATGTTTTATATTGTGTGTTTTTCTATTTCTTATTTTTCTTATATATTTGTCGTATTATGTGTTTACTGTGTTTTATTATAGTGCCATTTATATATACAGCACTTTGGTGCAACTACAGTTGTTTTAAATGTGCTTTAGAAATATAATTGACCTACTTACTGACTTTACGTACAAACCTACTCCACACGGTGCACCCAAAGTGGATTTGGTCATTGTTCAACTACGTTTAAGCGCTTGTCACTGTGGCCCCATTAAGTGACATTAGTTCTGTGGCTAACTAAGGAGGTTAAAGCATATGGGTAGGGCAGGGGTTTCCGACTCAATGCCCTGAGATTTATATAAGCTTATGTAGCCACCTGAATATGTCTGGTTATTATTCAGGGTGGCTAACGTTAATCTTTTGCATTTCCTGTGTTCACGAGGACGTTGTAACCAGTTGACCGCTCTTGATCATACCTACCCGGACATGGACACTTAACGTGCAGGTTCTCTTTGATCACCCCTCCCCGACATTGACTATTAACTTGCTGCTCTTTGATTCTCCTTCTTCAAAACATTGACGTTTCATAGCGAGACAGGACTACAGGTGCCGGCAGGGGGCAGTGGTGGTCGTTGGGCAGGAAGGACATCAGGCGAAGAAGAACGAGTTCAACGCCAAGTGCAGCAGAGAGGGACTTCCTCTTTGGCGTTCTACACGGAGGAGGAAGGACGTCTACAACGGGAGCACCAGTGAGTGGGCACGCGAGGAACAGACTCAGCTACACAACGGGTTATAACAGAAATACATGCGGTAGTTGAGCGTTTGATTAATGCGCCGGATAAGCTCAGTTACACAACGGGTTATCCTAGAAATATCTGCGGTAGCTTAGCGTTTGGTTCATGTGCCAGAGACACTGTGAAGGAATCAACAGGCGAGCATCGCCGAAGAGCAGGTGGTAGACATTGGCCACCTTGCGTTAGCTGTGTATAGGCGTCATAGCAGGAGGGTTCAACACGACCCACAGTTTAGCTGTGTTTAGGCGAGTACCACAGTTTAGCACGCGCGCCGGCCCACCTCTTCAGCCCAGCAGAGGACGCCACTACACTGCACGCTTCTCCAGCCTCTCCAAGCCATTGCCCAGCAGCACCTGCCCCAGCGTCTACTCCGCCCCGCTGGCTGTTATCGCGGGATCTCCGTAGGCCATCTTAGCATCCGGACTAGTGGTGCTGAGGTTGGGCCCGTCATCTTGGATAAGTATCAGCGGTGCTCTGAGTGTTGAAACGTGTTCGGTAGACAGTCGCAGGCTCTGTAAGAGTGAAGATAAACGGTGCTATGAACGAACGCTGGCAACAGTGTATAGGGGCGCCCCAACCATTTCAAGCCGGCTTTAGATAGGAGTTTATTTGCTAAATGTGGGCCCACTGTTAATTTCTTTTGAGTGTAATAATAATGTGTGTTCCTTTATAAAATTCCCATTCAGTAACCCCTTTATCCCTCTCCCTCTTCCTCCCCTCTCCCCCCACTTACAGAGTAGCGGAACAGTATATATAAACCCTTAAAGAGAAGGTGTTGTTACTGTGTCTAGCCCAGTGTGGGAAGCACTTTAGTCTGTGTTACAGAGCGAGAGCACTAGGTGCCCAGGGCGTAAATAACTTGAATCAGACTGTAATTAATTGTA
>NW_028169121.1:10000-27500 GCF_963971535.1 Notolepis coatsorum | reverse complement strand
CAAAACTTCACGACGAGGTAAACAAACTCCAGGCAGCTAATGTTGACGCTGCCATTTTGGTCTTGGGGGATTTCAACAGCGCGCGTCTTAAAAAGGTGCTGCCGAATTTCTATCAGCATGTGACCTGTCCCACCAGAGGCGAGAACATATTAGACCATGTATACTCGCAATTTAAGAATGGGTACAAGTCACAGGCTCTTAGTCCATTCGGTAAAAGCGATCACGCCGCCATTTTTCTTTTGCCTAAGTACAAACAGAGTCTCAAGCGAACGCCGGTGGTCTCGCGAGAGGTTAAGCGTTGGGTTAAGCGTTGGGCCGTGACGTCAGTGGAGTCACTCCAAGCAGTGCTGGGAAGCACAGAATGGAGTGTATTCCGTGATAACACAGCCAATATTAACGAATACACCGAAACGGTGATTGACTATGTCTGTACTCAGGTAGAAGTAATAATCCCCACCACCAAAATTAATATCTACCCAAATCAAAAGCCCTGGGTAGACAAATCCGTCCGTGAGGCTCTGAAAGTGCGCACATCAGCATACAACACCGGGCTGGTGACAGGCAACATGGAAGAACACAAGATGGCAAGATACAACGTCAGGAGAGCAGTAATAGAGGCAAAACGGCGTTACAGGGATAAAGTTGAACTTCAGTTTGAACAGGCTGACTCTAGAGGCATGTGGCAGGGCCTCAGAACAATGACAGACTACAAAGGAACCCCCCTCAAACTGAACAGTGACATCTCCTTAGCAAATTATCTCAACTCCTTCTATGCGAGGTTTGAGGCTGTGAACAACAACACCAGCCTACAAACCACGGCAATGGGGGGGGGGGGTCTGCTGATGGAGACTCAGTGTTCAGGGTAACAGAGCATGAGGTGAGACGGATCTTTAAAAAAGTGGATATCAGGAAGGCAGCAGGACCGGACGGCATCCCCGGCCGCGTCCTAAAAGTCTGTGCCGACCAACTGGCCCCGGTATTCACTGACATCTTCAACCTGTCCTTGGAACAGGCCGTCATCCCCACCTGTCTGAAGAAGTCCACCATCATCCCTGTACCCAAAAAATCTACGCCCGCTTGCCTCAACGACTACCGCCCTGTAGCCCTCACCTCCATAGCCATGAAGTGCTTTGAGAAGCTAGTGAAGGGCTACATCTGTTCCTCCCTCCCCATCAACCTGGACCCTCTGCAATTTGCATATCGCCCCAACAGGTCCACGGAGGACGCCATAGCCCATGTGCTGCACACAGCAGCATCACATCTGGACAAGAGGCAGGGGAACTATGTGAGAATGCTGTTCATCGACTACAGCTCAGCATTCAATACCATAGTCCCCCTCCAAACTCATAGCCAAGCTCAGGGACCTGGGCTTGAACTATGACCTGTGCCAGTGGGTCCTGGACTTCCTGACGGGCAGACCCCAGGTGGTAAGAGCCGGCAACTGCACCTCCTCATCCATCACGCTCAACATAGGGGCCCCCCAGGGCTGTGTTCTGAGCCCCCTCCTCTACTCCCTGTACACACATGACTGCGTAGCACAGCGGAACAACAACACCATCATCAAATTTGCTGATGACACAGTAGTGGTGGGCCTGATCTCTGCCAACGACGAAAGGGCCTACCTGGAAGAGGTAGAGAACCTGTCACAGTGGTGTCAGGAGAACTGCCTCTCCCTGAACGTCAGCAAAACAAAAGAGATGATTGTGGACTTCAGGAGGTCGGGGGTCAAGGACTACAGCCCCCTCAGCATCGACGGGGCACCAGTTGAGAGAGTGAACAGTTTCAAGTACCTCGGAGCACACATATCCGAGGACTTGACATGGACCACACACATTGACAGTGTTGTGAAGAAGGCACGACAACGCCTCTACTTCCTCAGGCGCCTAAGGAAGTTCCAAGTCAGTCAGAAGATCCTTAGGAACTTCTACTCATGTACAATAGAGAGCATCCTGACCGGCAACATCACCTCCTGGTTTGGGAATAGCACTGCAAAAGACCGTAGCAGACTACAAAGAGTGACACGTTCAGCCGAACGCACAATTAGAGGGGGGCTTCCCACCCTCCAGAACATTTACAACAAGCGGTGCAAGGGGAAGGCTAAGAGAATTATTAAGGACTCGAGCCACCCGAACAACTGCCTCTTTGAACTGCTGCCGTCAGGCAAGCGATACCGGAGTCTTATGGCGAGCACAGAAAGACTCAGAAGGAGCTTCTATCCCCAGGCCATCAGGCTGCTAAACGAACAATAATCGCTAAACGAACAATAATCACTATGCAACAACCATCAAATGCACACAGCACACACACCCACACGCACACACTCACTCAAACAAACAACACACTGCAGCACCCACTCTCCACACTTTAGATCACACAAACACACTTACACTTTATATTTATTGATAAAGGATTTGCACTACAACTCGTACACCTACTGTGAATTGTACCTAAACTGCACCTCGTCCATTTATGCCTTGCACTATATAGGATTGTATATTAGTACACTGCACAGTATTGTATATTGTATGGTAACTACGTCTACGAACATTGTACATATGTCTAAACTGAACACTGTGACCTCTTTTTTTTACTTCTAATTTTTACTATGTTTTTATTTCATACTTATCTTGTCATGCACAGTCTCTGGAGCGCAACAGTAAGAAGCATTTTGTACAAAAGTATTCTGTACTTCTGTATGACAACTATTAAAGAAACTTGAAACTTGAAACTTGAACAACTTGCAATGGGCCTGGTCTACAAGATACACTACACGACCAAGGTACCCATGTACATGTCAAAATACTTCCCAAAGGTCAGTGAATACCACGATCACAACACCAGAGGGAGCTCCACAAATCATGTTAAACCCAGATTCGGCTCAAATAAGGGACTAAACACGTTTCGCAATTATGCCACATCAATGTGGAACGCCCTACCCAAAGCTGTAAAGGAATGTGGATCACTACCCACTTTCAAAACCTCTCTCAAGGGACACCTACGGGAGACTGCAATTCAACACTGGCCCCTGTAAATATCCTAACCCAACCCCCTCCAATGTACAGTCATTTACCTAGTAGGGTTTTGTCAATAGTTCAATGTACAATTGTGTTTGTTTGTACAGTGTCTCCTCCCCCCCCCCCTCAATGTACAGTGTTACTTGTTTATACAGTGTGCCCCCCCCCCCCCCCCCCCCCCCCCAACCACCTCCAATGTAAATTACCCAGTATGGTTGTCAATATCCCAATGTACCCAACCCCCCCCCACCCAACCTCCTCCAATGTACAGTTTCTACGTCAAATGTATATACTCCCTTTTCTTGACTCCTTCTGTATCACAAACAGTACTGTATTTGCAAATCTGGTATGTCATAAATGTATAGATGTAGCAGTACTGACTATCTGTATGTCATGTATGTCATATATGTCTATATGAATTGAAAATGGGGGACCCTGATGGAAACAAGACAAACGTCTTTCTCAGGTCTGCATCCCCTTAACAATTGTATGTATTGAGCCGTACTGTATTGTACCCATTCTGCAATCTGTTAAATAAAGTTTTCATTCATTCATTCATTCATTCATTCATTCATTCATTCATTCATCAGGGGGACATTGAGACAGAACTTCACTTCCTGCTATACTGTGAGAAATACAAGGACCTAAGAGAAGTCTTCTTTGACAAAATAAACAAAATTGATGCACAGTTTATCCACCTCCCTGATCACCAAAAGCTACTATACATGTGTGGGGAGAAAAGTCAGTGTACAGCATTAGCTGCAAAATATGTAGACGGTTGTCACAAAATAAGAGAACAAGCCCTGTAAAATGTATCTGAATGGCCACACTTGAAAAATGACTACCCGATCGAGTGACCATTTTGTCTGTTATGATATTTTATTGCTTAATATATATGTTATTGTTTGTATGTTGAACTTGCTTTGGCAATAAGTATGTTAATATTTCATGCCAATAAAGCCTATTTGAATTGAATTGATAGATAGATAGATAGATAGATAGATAGATAGATAGATAGATAGATAGATAGATAGATAGATAGATAGATAGATAGATAGATAGATAGATAGATAGATAGATAGATAGATAGATAGATAGATAGATAGATAGATAGATAGATAGATAGATAGATAGATAGATAGATAGATAGATAGATAGATAGATAGATAGATAGATAGATAGATAGATAGATAGATAGATAGATAGATAGATAGATAGATAGATAGATAGATAGATAGATAGATAGATAGATAGATAGATAGATAGATAGATAGATAGATAGATAGATAGATAGATAGATAGATAGATAGATAGATAGATAGATAGATAGATAGATAGATAGATAGATAGATAGATAGATAGATAGATAGATAGATAGATAGATAGATAGATAGATAGATAGATAGATAGATAGATAGATAGATAGATAGATAGATAGATAGATAGATAGATAGATAGATAGATAGATAGATAGATAGATAGATAGATAGATAGATAGATAGATAGATAGATAGATAGATAGATAGATAGATAGATAGATAGATAGATAGATAGATAGATAGATAGATAGATAGATAGATAGATAGATAGATAGATAGATAGATAGATAGATAGATAGATAGATAGATAGATAGATAGATAGATAGATAGATAGATAGATAGATAGATAGATAGATAGATAGATAGATAGATAGATAGATAGATAGATAGATAGATAGATAGATAGATAGATAGATAGATAGATAGATAGATAGATAGATAGATAGATAGATAGATAGATAGATAGATAGATAGATAGATAGATAGATAGATAGATAGATAGATAGATAGATAGATAGATAGATAGATAGATAGATAGATAGATAGATAGATAGATAGATAGATAGATAGATAGATAGATAGATAGATAGATAGATAGATAGATAGATAGATAGATAGATAGATAGATAGATAGATAGATAGATAGATAGATAGATAGATAGATAGATAGATAGATAGATAGATAGATAGATAGATAGATAGATAGATAGATAGATAGATAGATAGATAGATAGATAGATAGATAGATAGATAGATAGATAGATAGATAGATAGATAGATAGATAGATAGATAGATAGATAGATAGATAGATAGATAGATAGATAGATAGATAGATAGATAGATAGATAGATAGATAGATAGATAGATAGATAGATAGATAGATAGATAGATAGATAGATAGATAGATAGATAGATAGATAGATAGATAGATAGATAGATAGATAGATAGATAGATAGATAGATAGATAGATAGATAGATAGATAGATAGATAGATAGATAGATAGATAGATAGATAGATAGATAGATAGATAGATAGATAGATAGATAGATAGATAGATAGATAGATAGATAGATAGATAGATAGATAGATAGATAGATAGATAGATAGATAGATAGATAGATAGATAGATAGATAGATAGATAGATAGATAGATAGATAGATAGATAGATAGATAGATAGATAGATAGATAGATAGATAGATAGATAGATAGATAGATAGATAGATAGATAGATAGATAGATAGATAGATAGATAGATAGTGATACTATCTATCGTGAGTGAGATAAAATTAAGAAAAACATTGACACGGTACAGACTGTGTGGACACAGTCTAGCCATAGAAACAGGCCGTTACAGGCAAAACTGGCTGCCCAGAGAGGCCAGGCTGTGTTCACTTTGCCATCAGGGGGACATTGAGACAGAACTTCACTTCCTGCTATACTGTGAGAAATACAAGGACCTAAGAGAAGTCTTCTTTGACAAAATAAACAAAATTGATGCACAGTTTATCCACCTCCCTGATCACCAAAAGCTACTATACATGTGTGGGGAGAAAAGTCAGTGTACAGCATTAGCTGCAAAATATGTAGACGGTTGTCACAAAATAAGAGAACAAGCCCTGTAAAATGTATCTGAATGGCCACACTTGAAAAATGACTACCCGATCGAGTGACCATTTTGTAAATTAATATGTTTCTTGTTGATTGTCCTTACTGTTATTACTAATGTTATGATATTTTATTGCTTAATATATATGTTATTGTTTGTATGTTGAACTTGCTTTGGCAATAAGTATGTTAATATTTCATGCCAATAAAGCCTATTTGAATTGAATTGATAGATAGATAGATAGATAGATAGATATATAGATAGATAGATAGATAGATAGATAGATAGATAGATAGATAGATAGATAGATAGATAGATAGATAGATAGATAGATAGATAGATAGATAGATAGATAGATAGATAGATAGATAGATAGATAGATAGATAGATAGATAGATAGATAGATAGATAGATAGATAGATAGATAGATAGATAGATAGATAGATAGATAGATAGATAGATAGATAGATAGATAGATAGATAGATAGATAGATAGATAGATAGATAGATAGATAGATAGATAGATAGATAGATAGATAGATAGATAGATAGATAGATAGATAGATAGATAGATAGATAGATAGATAGATAGATAGATAGATAGATAGATAGATAGATAGATAGATAGATAGATAGATAGATAGATAGATAGATAGATAGATAGATAGATAGATAGATAGATAGATAGATAGATAGATAGATAGATAGATAGATAGATAGATAGATAGATAGATAGATAGATAGATAGATAGATAGATAGATAGATAGATAGATAGATAGATAGATAGATAGATAGATAGATAGATAGATAGATAGATAGATAGATAGATAGATAGATAGATAGATAGATAGATAGATAGATAGATAGATAGATAGATAGATAGATAGATAGATAGATAGATAGATCGATCGATCGATCGATCGATAGATAGATAGATAGATAGATAGATAGATAGATAGATAGATAGATAGATAGATAGATAGATAGATAGATAGATAGATAGATAGATAGATAGATAGATAGATAGATAGATAGATAGATAGATAGATAGATAGATAGATAGATAGATAGATAGATAGATAGATAGATAGATAGATAGATAGATAGATAGATAGATAGATAGATAGATAGATAGATAGATAGATAGATAGATAGATAGATAGATAGATAGATAGATAGATAGATAGATAGATAGATAGATAGATAGATAGATAGATAGATAGATAGATAGATAGATAGATAGATAGATAGATAGATAGATAGATAGATAGATAGATAGATAGATAGATAGATAGATAGTGATACTATCTACCGTGAGTGAGATAAAATTAAGAAAAACATTGACACGGTACAGACTGTGTGGACACAGTCTAGCCATAGAAACAGGCCGTTACAGGCAAAACTGGCTGCCCAGAGAGGCCAGGCTGTGTTCACTTTGCCATCAGGGGGACATTGAGACAGAACTTCACTTCCTGCTATACTGTGAGAAATACAAGGACCTAAGAGAAGTCTTCTTTGACAAAATAAACAAAATTGATGCACAGTTTATCCACCTCCCTGATCACCAAAAGCTAGTATACATGTGTGGGGAGAAAAGTCAGTGTACAGCATTAGCTGCAAAATATGTAGACGGTTGTCACAAAATAAGAGAACAAGCCCTGTAAAATGTATCTGAATGGCCACACTTGAAAAATGACTACCCGATCGAGTGACCATTTTGTAAATTAATATGTTTCTTGTTGATTGTCCTTACTGTTATTACTAATGTTATGATATTTTATTGCTTAATATATATGTTATTGTTTGTATGTTGAACTTGCTTTGGCAATAAGTATGTTAATATTTCATGCCAATAAAGCCTATTTGAATTGAATTGAATTGATAGATAGATAGATAGATAGATAGATAGATAGATAGATAGATAGATAGATAGATAGATAGATAGATAGATAGATAGATAGATAGATAGATAGATAGATAGATAGATAGATAGATAGATAGATAGATAGATAGATAGATAGATAGATAGATAGATAGATAGATAGATAGATAGATAGATAGATAGATAGATAGATAGATAGATAGATAGATAGATAGATAGATAGATAGATAGATAGATAGATAGATAGATAGATAGATAGATAGATAGATAGATAGATAGATAGATAGATAGATAGATAGATAGATAGATAGATAGATAGATAGATAGATAGATAGATAGATAGATAGATAGATAGATAGATAGATAGATAGATAGATAGATAGATAGATAGATAGATAGATAGATAGATAGATAGATAGATAGATAGATAGATAGATAGATAGATAGATAGATAGATAGATAGATAGATAGATAGATAGATAGATAGATAGATAGATAGATAGATAGATAGATAGATAGATAGATAGATAGATAGATAGATAGATAGATAGATAGATAGATAGATAGATAGATAGATAGATAGATAGATAGATAGATAGATAGATAGATAGATAGATAGATAGATAGATAGATAGATAGATAGATAGATAGATAGATAGATAGATCGATCGATCGATCGATCGATCGATCGATCGATCGATCGATCGATAGATAGATAGATAGATAGATAGATAGATAGATAGATAGATAGATAGATAGATAGATAGATAGATAGATAGATAGATAGATAGATAGATAGATAGATAGATAGATAGATAGATAGATAGATAGATAGATAGATAGATAGATAGATAGATAGATAGATAGATAGATAGATAGATAGATAGATAGATAGATAGATAGATAGATAGATAGATAGATAGATAGATAGATAGATAGATAGATAGATAGATAGATAGATAGATAGATAGATAGATAGATAGATAGATAGATAGATAGATAGATAGATAGATAGATAGATAGATAGATAGATAGATAGATAGATAGATAGATAGATAGTGATACTATCTACCGTGAGTGAGATAAAATTAAGAAAAACATTGACACGGTACAGACTGTGTGGACACAGTCTAGCCATAGAAACAGGCCGTTACAGGCAAAACTGGCTGCCCAGAGAGGCCAGGCTGTGTTCACTTTGCCATCAGGGGGACATTGAGACAGAACTTCACTTCCTGCTATACTGTGAGAAATACAAGGACCTAAGAGAAGTCTTCTTTGACAAAATAAACAAAATTGATGCACAGTTTATCCACCTCCCTGATCACCAAAAGCTAGTATACATGTGTGGGGAGAAAAGTCAGTGTACAGCATTAGCTGCAAAATATGTAGACGGTTGTCACAAAATAAGAGAACAAGCCCTGTAAAATGTATCTGAATGGCCACACTTGAAAAATGACTACCCGATCGAGTGACCATTTTGTAAATTAATATGTTTCTTGTTGATTGTCCTTACTGTTATTACTAATGTTATGATATTTTATTGCTTAATATATATGTTATTGTTTGTATGTTGAACTTGCTTTGGCAATAAGTATGTTAATATTTCATGCCAATAAAGCCTATTTGAATTGAATTGAATTGATAGATAGATAGATAGATAGATAGATAGATAGATAGATAGATAGATAGATAGATAGATAGATAGATAGATAGATAGATAGATAGATAGATAGATAGATAGATAGATAGATAGATAGATAGATAGATAGATAGATAGATAGATAGATAGATAGATAGATAGATAGATAGATAGATAGATAGATAGATAGATAGATAGATAGATAGATAGATAGATAGATAGATAGATAGATAGATAGATAGATAGATAGATAGATAGATAGATAGATAGATAGATAGATAGATAGATAGATAGATAGATAGATAGATAGATAGATAGATAGATAGATAGATAGATAGATAGATAGATAGATAGATAGATAGATAGATAGATAGATAGATAGATAGATAGATAGATAGATAGATAGATAGATAGATAGATAGATAGATAGATAGATAGATAGATAGATAGATAGATAGATAGATAGATAGATAGATAGATAGATAGATAGATAGATAGATAGATAGATAGATAGATAGATAGATAGATAGATAGATAGATAGATAGATAGTGATACTATCTACCGTGAGTGAGATAAAATTAAGAAAAACATTGACACGGTACAGACTGTGTGGACACAGTCTAGCCATAGAAACAGGCCGTTACAGGCAAAACTGGCTGCCCAGAGAGGCCAGGCTGTGTTCACTTTGCCATCAGGGGGACATTGAGACAGAACTTCACTTCCTGCTATACTGTGAGAAATACAAGGACCTAAGAGAAGTCTTCTTTGACAAAATAAACAAAATTGATGCACAGTTTATCCACCTCCCTGATCACCAAAAGCTAGTATACATGTGTGGGGAGAAAAGTCAGTGTACAGCATTAGCTGCAAAATATGTAGACGGTTGTCACAAAATAAGAGAACAAGCCCTGTAAAATGTATCTGAATGGCCACACTTGAAAAATGACTACCCGATCGAGTGACCATTTTGTAAATTAATATGTTTCTTGTTGATTGTCCTTACTGTTATTACTAATGTTATGATATTTTATTGCTTAATATATATGTTATTGTTTGTATGTTGAACTTGCTTTGGCAATAAGTATGTTAATATTTCATGCCAATAAAGCCTATTTGAATTGAATTGAATTGATAGATAGATAGATAGATAGATAGATAGATAGATAGATAGATAGATAGATAGATAGATAGATAGATAGATAGATAGATAGATAGATAGATAGATAGATAGATAGATAGATAGATAGATAGATAGATAGATAGATAGATAGATAGATAGATAGATAGATAGATAGATAGATAGATAGATAGATAGATAGATAGATAGATAGATAGATAGATAGATAGATAGATAGATAGATAGATAGATAGATAGATAGATAGATAGATAGATAGATAGATAGATAGATAGATAGATAGATAGATAGATAGATAGATAGATAGATAGATAGATAGATAGATAGATAGATAGATAGATAGATAGATAGATAGATAGATAGATAGATAGATAGATAGATAGATAGATAGATAGATAGATAGATAGATAGATAGATAGATAGATAGATAGATAGATAGATAGATAGATAGATAGATAGATAGATAGATAGATAGATAGATAGATAGATAGATAGATAGATAGATAGATAGATAGATAGATAGATAGATAGATAGATAGATAGATAGATAGATAGATAGATAGATAGATAGATAGATAGATAGATAGATAGATAGATAGATAGATAGATAGATAGATAGATAGATAGATAGATAGATAGATAGACAGACAGACAGACAGACAGACAGACAGACAGACAGACAGACAGACAGACAGACAGACAGACAGACAGACAGACAGACAGACAGACAGACAGACAGACAGACAGACAGACAGACAGACAGACAGACAGACAGACAGACAGACAGACAGACAGACAGACAGACAGACAGACAGACAGACAGACAGACAGACAGACAGACAGACAGACAGACAGACAGACAGACAGACAGACAGACAGACAGACAGACAGACAGACAGACAGACAGACAGACAGACAGACAGACAGACAGACAGACAGACAGACAGACAGACAGACAGACAGACAGACAGACAGACAGACAGACAGACAGACAGACAGACAGACAGACAGACAGACAGACAGACAGACAGACAGACAGACAGACAGACAGACAGACAGACAGACAGACAGACAGACAGACAGACAGACAGACAGACAGACAGACAGACAGACAGACAGACAGACAGACAGACAGACAGACAGACAGACAGACAGACAGACAGACAGACAGACAGACAGACAGACAGACAGACAGACAGACAGACAGACAGACAGACAGACAGACAGACAGACAGACAGACAGACAGACAGACAGACAGACAGACAGACAGACAGACAGACAGACAGACAGACAGACAGACAGACAGACAGACAGACAGACAGACAGACAGACAGACAGACAGACAGACAGACAGACAGACAGACAGACAGACAGACAGATAGATAGATAGATAGATAGATAGATAGATAGATAGATAGATAGATAGATAGATAGATAGATAGATAGATAGATAGATAGATAGATAGATAGATAGATAGATAGATAGATAGATAGATAGATAGATAGATAGATAGATAGATAGATAGATAGATAGATAGATAGATAGATAGATAGATAGATAGATAGATAGATAGATAGATAGATAGATAGATAGATAGATAGATAGATAGATAGATAGATAGATAGATAGATAGATAGATAGATAGATAGATAGATAGATAGATAGATAGATAGATAGATAGATAGATAGATAGATAGATAGATAGATAGATAGATAGATAGATAGATAGATAGATAGATAGATAGATAGATAGATAGATAGATAGATAGATAGATAGATAGATAGATAGATAGATAGATAGATAGATAGATAGTGTATAATAATAATGCGATGCATCCAGAATGCTCTCTCTCACACATCACTATGGTAATATGTGCCGAGCCCTCTCTGTTAGGACAGATTGCACGATCTGCTACATCTGCTCTTTGGCACGTTACTCTGTACATTTCAGTAGCCATCTGTCAATATAAATTATATATTTGTATTCATATTCATATTTATGTACACATGTATACTGTATACTGTATTTCTGTGCATGCTCAGCACATCTGCTTTGACCAGTTAACCTACACTGTATACTACACCTTTGTATGCTACTCTGTATTTATTTAGTTTTGCTCCTTTGCAACCTGTTGATATGCAAGTTGAAATATGTTCTGTAAAGATCTGCTGATTACTGTATGTGAACAGGAATACTGTCTCATCTCATCTCAGATATCTAGGAATACTGTCTCATCTCACCTCAGATATCTAGGAATACTGTCTCATCTCACCTCAGATATCTAGGAATACTGTCTCATCTCACCTCAGATATCTAGGAATACTGTCTCATCTCACCTCAGATATCTAGGAATACTGTCTCATCTCATCTCAGATATCTAGGAATACTCTCTCATCTCATCTCAGATATCTAGGAATACTGTCTCATCTCACCTCAGATATCTAGGAATACTGTCTCATCTCACCTCAGATATCTAGGAATACTGTCTCATCTCATCTCAGATATCTAGGAATACTCTCTCATCTCATCTCAGATATCTAGGAATACTCTCTCATCTCATCTCAGATATCTAGGAATACTGTCTCATCTCACCTCAGATATCTAGGAATACTGTCTCATCTCACCTCAGATATCTAGGAATACTGTCTCATCTCATCTCAGATATCTAGGAATACTGTCTCATCTCATCTCAGATATCTAGGAATAATGTCTCATCTCATCTCAGATATCTAGGAATACTCTCTCATCTCATCTCAGATATCTAGGAATGCTGTCTCATCTCATCTCAGATATCTAGGAATACTCTCTCATCTCATCTCAGATATCTAGGAATACTGTCTCATCTCATCTCAGATATCTAGGAATACTGTCTCATCTCATCTCAGATATCTAGGAATACTCTCTCATCTCATCTCAGATATCTAGGAATACTGTCTCATCTCATCTCAGATATCTAGGAATACTGTCTCATCTCATCTCAGATATCTAGGAATACTGTCTTATCTCACATCAGATATCTAGGAATACTGTCTCATCTCATCTCAGATATCTAGGAATACTGTCTCATCTCATCTCAGATATCTAGGAATACTGTCTCATCTCACCTCAGATATCTAGGAATACTGTCTCATCTCATCTCAGATATCTAGGAATACTGTCTCATCTCACCTCAGATATCTAGGAATACTGTCTCATCTCACCTCAGATATCTAGGAATACTCTCTCATCTCACCTCAGATATCTAGGAATACTGTCTCATCTCATCTCAGATATCTAGGAATACTGTCTCATCTCATCTCAGATATCTAGGAATACTGTCTCATCTCATCTCAGATATCTAGGAATACTGTCTCATCTCACCTCAGATATCTAGGAATACTCTCTCATCTCACCTCAGATATCTAGGAATACTGTCTCATCTCATCTCAGATATCTAGGAATACTGTCTCATCTCATCTCAGATATCTAGGAATACTGTCTCATCTCACCTCAGATATCTAGGAATACTGTCTCATCTCACCTCAGATATCTAGGAATAATGTCTCATCTCATCTCAGATATCTAGGAATACTCTCTCATCTCATCTCAGATATCTAGGAATGCTGTCTCATCTCATCTCAGATATCTAGGAATACTCTCTCATCTCATCTCAGATATCTAGGAATACTGTCTCATCTCATCTCAGATATCTAGGAATACTGTCTCATCTCATCTCAGATATCTAGGAATACTCTCTCATCTCATCTCAGATATCTAGGAATACTGTCTCATCTCATCTCAGATATCTAGGAATACTGTCTCATCTCATCTCAGATATCTAGGAATACTGTCTTATCTCACATCAGATATCTAGGAATACTGTCTCATCTCATCTCAGATATCTAGGAATAATGTCTCATCTCATCTCAGATATCTAGGAATACTCTCTCATCTCATCTCAGATATCTAGGAATGCTGTCTCATCTCATCTCAGATATCTAGGAATACTCTCTCATCTCATCTCAGATATCTAGGAATACTGTCTCATCTCATCTCAGATATCTAGGAATACTGTCTCATCTCATCTCAGATATCTAGGAATACTCTCTCATCTCATCTCAGATATCTAGGAATACTGTCTCATCTCATCTCAGATATCTAGGAATACTGTCTCATCTCATCTCAGATATCTAGGAATACTGTCTTATCTCACATCAGATATCTAGGAATACTGTCTCATCTCATCTCAGATATCTAGGAATACTGTCTCATCTCATCTCAGATATCTAGGAATACTGTCTCATCTCACCTCAGATATCTAGGAATACTGTCTCATCTCATCTCAGATATCTAGGAATACTGTCTCATCTCACCTCAGATATCTAGGAATACTGTCTCATCTCACCTCAGATATCTAGGAATACTCTCTCATCTCACCTCAGATATCTAGGAATACTGTCTCATCTCATCTCAGATATCTAGGAATACTGTCTCATCTCATCTCAGATATCTAGGAATACTGTCTCATCTCATCTCAGATATCTAGGAATACTGTCTCATCTCACCTCAGATATCTAGGGATACTCTCTCATCTCACCTCAGATATCTAGGAATACTGTCTCATCTCATCTCAGATATCTAGGAATACTGTCTCATCTCATCTCAGATATCTAGGAATACTGTCTCATCTCACCTCAGATATCTAGGAATACTGTCTCATCTCACCTCAGATATCTAGGAATACTCTCTCATCTCACCTCAGATATCTAGGAATACTCTCTCATCTCACATCAGATATCTAGGAATACTGTCTCATCTCATCTCAGATATCTAGGAATACTCTCTCATTTCACCTCAGATATCTAGGAATACTGTCTCATCTCATCTCAGATATCTAGGAATACTGTCTCATCTCATCTCAGATATCTAGGAATACTGTCTCATCTCACCTCAGATATCTAGGAATACTCTCTCATCTCACCTCAGATATCTAGGAATACTGTCTCATCTCATCTCAGATATCTAGGAATACTGTCTCATCTCATCTCAGATATCTAGGAATACTGTCTCATCTCACCTCAGATGTCTAGGAATACTGTCTCATCTCACCTCAGATATCTAGGAATACTCTCTCATCTCATCTCAGATATCTAGGAATACTGTCTCATCTCACCTCAGATATCTAGGAATACTGTCTCATCTCACCTCAGATATCTAGGAATACTCTCTCATCTCATCTCAGATATCTAGGAATACTCTCTCATCTCACCTCAGATATCTAGGAATACTCTCTCATCTCACATCAGATATCTAGGAATACTGTCTCATCTCATCTCAGATATCTAGGAATACTCTCTCATTTCACCTCAGATATCTAGGAATACTGTCTCATCTCACCTCAGATATCTAGGAATACTGTCTCATCTCACCTCAGATATCTAGGAATACTCTCTCATCTCATCTCAGATATCTAGGAATACTGTCTCATCTCATCTCAGATATCTAGGAATACTGTCTCATCTCATCTCAGATATCTAGGAATACTGTCTCATCTCACCTCAGATATCTAGGAATACTGTCTCATCTCATCTCAGATATCTAGGAATACTGTCTCATCTCATCTCAGATATCTAGGAATACTGTCTCATCTCACCTCAGATATCTAGGAATACTGTCTCATCTCATCTCAGATATCTAGGAATACTGTCTCATCTCATCTCAGATATCTAGGAATACTGTCTCATCTCACCTCAGATATCTAGGAATACTGTCTCATCTCATCTCAGATATCTAGGAATACTGTCTCATCTCATCTCAGATATCTAGGAATACTGTCTCATCTCACCTCAGATATCTAGGAATACTGTCTCATCTCATCTCAGATATCTAGGAATACTGTCTCATCTCACCTCAGATATCTAGGAATACTCTCTCATCTCATCTCAGATATCTAGGAATACTGTCTCATCTCGCCTCAGATATTTATTTTTTTCCCTAGGTATGTAGGAATATGATGTACATCTGCATCTACTATGATTGTATCTTATCTCAAATATCTAGGACTATGATGTACATATGCATCTTATATGATCGGATCTTATCTCAAATATCTAGGACTATGATGTACTGCATCTCATCTTGTCTCTTATATCCCGCCGTATCTCAGATATCTACACCTACAGGGCTCCTGTGAGATCAATATGATAGGCCTCTCCCTCCCTCACCCTGTGGACCCGTTAGCACTTTGGCAAAGAGACCAAAGTACAGGGGACGTTCCCCTGGCAACAGAGATCAAAGGGATGTTTCCTATCTCTCAATATGTCCCCCCCCCCCCCCCCCCCCCCCCCCGAGGAAGCACCATTTTGTCTCCATATGGACGGAGATGATTAAAGGAGCAGTGGGTCAATCTTTGTAGCGGGAGGATCCTTCTCCATCAATATTCACAAGGGGTTTGGATTACAGTACGACGGTGACAAGATTCCATCGCCGAGAAAAATTACGCCCCCGGCAAAACCCCCCCCCCCCCCCCCATCCCCATCCCCGCCCTGCACCCTGTCAGTGATCACCATGGTGATTGAACCGAGAGTCAAGTATTCAAATAGAGCACATTAGCATATAGTTCCTGCTGAAACGCATCTACTGTACACGCAGGGGCTTCTTCAGGAAAGCATTTTCTCTATAAATGTATTCATGTCTTTTCCAGAATAGTAGTTTAGCAGAGACTGACATACTTCAGAATGTAAAAAAAGACATTTGATACGGACTGGGGCCGGACGGACGTGTCGATATCGGTCGATATATGGTGTGAGCCTCCCCACAGCCATACATCATCACAGATGGAACATCTCAATGCAATTTGCCCTATTTCAACGTGACATTTCTATGCAATGTGGAGGGTGGCAGGGGGGGGAGAT
>NW_028169121.1:0-5000 GCF_963971535.1 Notolepis coatsorum | reverse complement strand
GCTCAAGGGCAATGGCAGAACACCTAGCATGCACGTCTTGTTTGTGTGGGAGGAAACCCAACCCACACAAACACGCGGAGAAAGATGCAACCTCCACACACACAAAGGCCCCCTGCTGGTCGAAGCCCTGCTGGGGTTTGAACCCAGGACCTTCTCGCTGTGAGGCAACACTGCTAACGGCTGTGCCACTGTGCTGCCCAACGAATTAAATCTAGTGAAGGAAATTATGGTTAAAGTAGGCTAAATTAAAAAAAAAAAAAAAAGTCCCTTCCCTTGCTTACCACTGTGGGAGCTATTGCTCTCAGCAGTATTTGAAAATTGAATGGACTGTGATAATAATCAGTATTATGCCTGGAGCAAGGATTTATCAAATAATACAATCCTCCTCCATGATACATCCCCTCCTCTCCTCTCCTCTCCTCTCCTCTCCTCTCCTCTCCTCTCCTCTCCTCTCCTCTCCTCTCCTCTCCTCTCCTCTCCTCTCCTCTCCTCTCCTCTCCTCTCCTCTCATCTCCTCTCCACACCCCCTCCTCTCCACACCCCCTCCTCTCCTCTCCTCTCCTCTCCTTTCCTCTCCTCTCCTCTCCTCTCCTCTCCTCTCCTCTCCTCTCCTCTCCTCTCCTCTCCTCTCCTCTCCTCTCCTCTCCTCTCCTCTCCACACCCCTTCCTCTCCACACCCCCTCCTCTCCTCTCCTCTCTTCTCTTCACACCCCTTCCTCTCCTCTCTTTTCATTTCCTCTCCTCTCTCCACACCCGTTCCTCTCTTCCTGGGCCTTCCTCTCCTATCTCCCCGCTCCTTCCTCTCCTCTCTTCCTGCTCATTCATCCCTTCTCTCCTCACTCCTTTATTCTCTTACTCTCTTGACACCTCCCCTCTCCATTATGTCTGCTCTCCTCATCCCCTCTCCTCTTCCTCCCCTTTCCTCTCCTATCCGCCTCCCCTCTCCTTAGTGATCCAGTTACGGTTAACCATGGTCCAAAATGTAAATGTATATATTTTTGTTTTATGAATTGATGGCATGTGCTGTACTTGTAATGCAAAACCCTCTCATTAGAAGTAGAAGGAATCGAAAAATCTTGTGGAGCAAAATGTAGTTTACTCCCTTTTTGTAAATGATGTGTGTAAAGTCCTCTACAATGAAGGGACTCCAAGTAACCCCATACAATCACTTTAATGTTATAGAGTACTGTACGTATAAAGTATTCGAAAGTACTCATTCATTTCTCCTCTTCTCTCCCTGTACGGCAGGGAAACCGAGGAGGGAGAGAAAGAGAGAGAGAGGGAAAGATGGAGGGTCTAAACTGAAACATGATGAGAGCCAGGCGAGCAGGTGCTACTGTAGCAGCGGTGGGCTAACGCGTTCACTGGCTCATGATATATTCACAGGGTCCTGCCGCACCACGAGCAAGGTTACTGCACTGACAGCTTCAGTGCACCTCATCAGGCCACAGCAGGTGGACTTGGAACGGTGCATGTGTGTGTACGTGCCCTTCCACTACCACACTACAGATGGTTAACCTTTCACTACCACACTACAGAAGGTTAACCTTCCACTACCACACTGCAGAAGGTTAACCTTCCACTACCACACTACAGAAGGTTAACCTTCCACTACCACACTACAGAAGGTTAACTGTCCACTACCACACTACAGCAGGTTAACCCTTTCACTACCACACTACAGATGGTTAACCTTTCACTACCACACTACAGAATGTTAACCTTCCACTACCACACTACAGAAGGTTAACCTTCCACTACCACACTACAGAAGGTTAACGTTTCACTACCACACTACAGAAGGTTAACCTTCCACTACCACACTACAGAAGGTTAACGTTTCACTACCACACTACAGAAGGTTAACATTCCACTACCACACTACATAAGGTTAACCTTTCACTACCACACTACATAAGGTTAACCTTCCACTACCACACTACAGAAGGTTAACCTTTCACTACCACACTACAGAAGGTTAACATTTCACTACCACACTACATAAGGTTAACCTTTCACTACCACACTACAGAAGGTTAACCTTCCACTACCACACTACAGAAGGTTAACCTTCCACTACCACACTACAGAAGGTTAACCTTTCACTACCACACTACAGAAGGTTAACCTTCCACTACCACACTACAGAAGGTTAACCTTTCACTACCACACTACAGAAGGTTAACCTTTCACTACCACACTACAGAAGGTTAACCTTTCACTACCACACTACAGAAGGTTAACCTTTCACGACCACACTACAGAATGTTAACCTCTCACTACCACACTATAGATGGTTAACCTTTCACTACCACACTACAGAAGGTTAACCTTCCACTACCACACTACAGAAGGTTAACCTTCCACTACCACACTACAGAAGGTTAACCGTCCACTACCACACTACAGAAGGTTAACCCTTTCACTACCACACGACAGATGGTTAACCTTTCACTACCACACTACAGAAGGTTAACCTTCCACTACCACACTACAGAAGGTTAACCTTCCACTACCACACTACAGAAGGTTAACGTTTCACTACCACACTACAGAAGGTTAACCTTCCACTACCACACTACAGAAGGTTAACCTTTCACTACCACACTACAGAAGGTTAACCTTCCACTACCACACTACAGAAGGTTAACCTTCCACTACCACACTACAGAAGGTTAACCTTTCACTACCACACTACATAAGGTTAACCTTTCACGACCACACTACAGATGGTTAACCTTTCACTACCACACTACAGAAGGTTAACCTTTCACTACCACACTGATGTCACACTGGTGTCAGTGGCACAGCCCTATCATGGTTCACCTCCTACCTCAGTGACAGAAGCTTTTCCGTTAACATCGGAAACTGCTCCTCCCCCTCTGCCTCTCTCTCTTGCGGGGTTCCACAAGGCTCCATCCTTGGCCCTATCCTATTCTCCCTATGCATGCTGCCCCTTGGTCTGATAATTAAAAAACACAACATCTCTTTCCATTTTTATGCTGACGACACTCAGGTCTATCTCCCCATGAAACCCAACAATATAAACAATCTTGACAGTCTTCATTCCTGCCTAGACGACATCAAATGCTGGATGGCACACAATTTTCTACAACTCAATCACTCAAAATGTGAAATCCTCCTTTTCGGCCCTCCAAACCAAACCAATGTCATTGCCAGCAGCCTGGGTAACCTGTCTCCCCTAGTCAAGCCCTTTGTTAAAAACCTGGGCGTGCTCTTTGACCCCGAGTTTTCCTTCAATAGGCAGGTAAACTCGGTGGTGAAGGGATGCTTTTTCCAGCTCCGGTCCATAGCCAAGATCAAGGCCATTCTCTCCCCCTCAGACCTGGAAAGAATAATTCACGCCTTCATATCCTCACGCTTAGACTACTGTAACTCCCTGTACCTGGGGCTAAATAAATCCACCATAGCCCGTCTACAACTCCCCCAAAACGCTGCCGCTAGACTGCTCACAGGTACCCGGAAGAGAGCTCACATCACCCCTGTACTTGCCTCCCTCCACTGGCTCCCGGTGCGCTTTAGAATAGACTTCAAGGTCCTCTTAATGGTGTACAAAGCCCTAAATGGTAAAGCCCCTGCTTACCTAGCAGACCTCCTCACCCCCTATACCAACGCCAGGGCCCTCAGATCGGCTGATAAGGGTCTCCTAACCACTCGTAGGTCCAACTTCAAGTCTAGGGGGGGACGTGCTTTTGCGGTCGCAGCCCCTGACCTCTGGAACAGCATCCCCATGTCCATCAAATCTGCCCCCTCCATCGAGTCTTTTAAATCAAAACTCAAAACCCACCTATATCGCCTGGCCTTCCCTGACTCACTTTGACTCTTGCCGTACTTGTTGACGTGTTGTTCTGTTTTTCCTTTGTCTATCCGTTGATTTTATTTTGTTTCTCTGTTTATTTTATACTTTTCTTTGTACTTAGCTTAGCCATGTGAAGCACTTTGGTTGACAAGCGTCATGTTTAAACGTGCTATACAAATACATTTGATTGATTGATTGATTGATTGATTGATTGACACTACAGAAGGTTAACCTTTCACTACCACACTACAGAAGGTTAACCTTTCACTACCACACTACATAATGTTAACCTCTCACTACCACACTACAGATGGTTAACCTTTCACTACCACACTACAGAAGGTTAACCTTTCACTACCACACTACAGGAGGTTAACCTTTCACTACCACACTACAGAAGGTTAACCTTCCACTACCACACTACAGAAGGTTAACCTTCCACTACCACACTACAGAAGGTTAACCTTTCACTACCACACTACAGAAGGTTAACCTTCCACTACCACACTACAGAAAGTTAACCTTTCACTACCACACTACAGAAGGTTAACCTTTCACTACCACACTACAGACGGTTAACCTTTCACTACCACACTACAGAATGTTAACCTCTCACTACCACACTACAGATGGTTAACCTTTCACTACCACACTACAGAAGGTTAACCTTTCACTACCACACTACAGGAGGTTAACCTTTCACTACCACACTACATAAGGTTAACCTTTCACTACCACACTACAGAAGGTTAACCTTTCACTACCACACTACAGAAGGTTAACCTTTCACTACCACACTACAGGAGGTTAACCGTTCACTACCACACTACAGAAGGTTAACCCTTTCACTACCACACTACAGAAGGTTAACCTCTCACTACCACACTATAGATGGTTAACCTTTCACTACCACACTACAGAAGGTTAACCTTCCACTACCACACTACAGAAGGTTAACCGTCCACTACCACACTACAGAAGGTTAACCCTTTCACTACCACACTACAGATGGTTAACCTTTCACTACCACACTACAGAAGGTTAACCTTCCACTACCACACTACAGAAGGTTAACCTTCCACTACCACACTACAGAAGGTTAACGTTTCACTACCACACTACAGAAGGTTAACCTTCCACTACCACACTACAGAAGGTTAACGTTTCACTACCACACTAC
>NW_028169122.1:0-7000 GCF_963971535.1 Notolepis coatsorum | reverse complement strand
AGTGCTTGCACAGATTGGTGAGCACTTGTGAAGCCATCAACAGCCTCTTCAAATGCCTCCAAACACTTATTGACATAATCAACATCTCCCCCATCCACCAAAAGAGTCAGTATCTCATTCCTTTTCCTTGTGCATGATCCCAACTTCCCCTTGCCAGCCGCTTTGAGAGAATTAAGCAAGGCTTCTGCCTCGTCAGCAGTCTTAGGTTCACCACAAAAACAAACCACGTGAACTTTGGAAATTACTCAATAATCAACTAGGCTGCAGTAAAAAACTTAAAACCAGATTCTCAAACATAAAGACGGACAACACGCTCATCACAAACGAGCTGGATGTAGCCAATTACTTAAACATCTTCTTGACAAACATAGCCACAACACTGGTAAACAAACTACCCTCCCACTCAGGGCATTATGGGGTAGAACACATAGTAGCATACTACAAGAACCTAGGGGTCCACAAAGACAACTTCAAACTTGAAATGGTAACAACCGATGAGGTACTCAAAAAATGTAGCGCCCTCCAACCTAACAAGGCCACTGGCATGTCTGTCCTTTAGGGTGGCTGCTCAGGCTGTCTGGGCAGTATGACTGTCCTTTAGGGTGGAGGCTCGGGCTGTCTGGGCAGCATGCATGTCCTTTAGCGTGGCTGCTCGGGCTGTCTGGGCAGCATGCATGTCCTTTAGGGTGACTGATCGGGCTGTCTGGGCAGCATGCATGTCCTTTAGTGTGGCTGCTCGGGCTGTCTGGGCAGCATGTCTGTCCTTTAGGGTGACTGCTCGGGCTGTCTGGGCAGCATGCATGTCCTTTAGGGTGGCTGCTCAGGCTGTCTGGGCAGCATGCATGTCCTTTAGGATGGCTGCTCGGGCTATCTGGGCAGCATGCATGTCCTTTAGCATGGCTGCTCAGGCTGTCTGGGCAGCATGTCTGTCCTTTAGGGTGTCTGCTCGGGCTGTCTGGGCAGCATGCATGTCCTTTAGCGTGGCTGCTCGGGCTGTCTGGGCAGCATGTCTGTCTTTTAGTGTGGCTGCTCAGGCTGTCTGGGCAGCATGCATGTCCTTTAGGGTGGCTGCTCGGGCTGTCTGGGCAGCATGCATGTCCTTTAGTGTGGCTGCTCGGGCTATCTGGGCAGCATGCATGTCCTTTAGCGTGGCTGCTCAGGCTGTCTGGGCAGCATGCATGTCCTTTAGTGTGGCTGCTCGGGCTGTCTGGGCAGCATGCATGTCCTTTAGTGTGGCTGCTCAGGCTGTCTGGTCAGCATGCATGTCCTTTAGAGTGGCTGCTCAGGCTGTCTGGGCAGCATGCATGTCCTTTAGCGTGGCTGCTCGGGCTGTCTGGGCAGCATGCATGTCCTTTAGGGTGGCTTCTCGGGCTGTCCGGGCAGCATGCATGTCCTTTAGCGTGGCTGCTCAGGCTGTCTGGGCAGCATGTCTGTCCTTTAGCGTGGCTGCTCGGGCTGTCTGGGCAGCATGTCTGTCCTTAGCGTGGCTGCTCGGGCTGTCTGGGCAGCATGTCTGTCCTTTAGGGTGGCTGCTCAGGCTGTCTGGGCAGCATGTCTGTCCCATAGTGTGGCTGCTCGGGCTGTCTGGGCAGCATGCATGTCCTTTAGGCTGGCTGCTCGGGCTGTCTGGGCAGCATGCATGTCCTTTAGTGTGGCTGCTCGGGCTATCTGGGCAGCATGCATGTCCTTTAGCGTGGCTGCTCAGGCTGTCTGGGCAGCATGCATGTCCTTTAGTGTGGCTGCTCGGGCTGTCTGGGCAGCATGCATGTCCTTTAGGGTGGCTGCTCGGGCTGTCTGGTCAGCAT
Source organism: Notolepis coatsorum (assembly GCF_963971535.1). Lineage (NCBI taxonomy): Eukaryota > Metazoa > Chordata > Actinopteri > Aulopiformes > Paralepididae > Notolepis > Notolepis coatsorum. The sequence goes on along the minus strand of NW_028169122.1, from coordinate 5,195 downwards.
GCATGTCCTTTAGAGTGGCTGCTCAGGCTGTCTGGGCAGCATGCATGTCCTTTTAGCGTGGCTGCTCGGGCTGTCCGGGCAGCATGCATGTCCTTTAGTGTGGCTGCTCGGGCTGTCTGGGAAGCATGCATGTCCTTTAGGGTGAATGCTCGGGCTGTCTGGGCAGCATGCATGTCCTTTAGCGTGGCTGCTCAGGCTGTCTGGGCAGCATGTCCGTCCTTTAGGGTGACTGCTTGGGCTGTCTGGGCAGCATGTCTGTCCTTTAGTGTGGCTGCTCGGGCTGTCTGGGCAGCATGTCTGTCCTTTAGGGTGGCTGCTCAGGCTGTCTGGGCAGCATGTCTGTTCTTTAGGGTGGCTGATCGGGCTGTCTGGGCAGCATGCATGCCCTTTAGTATGGCTGCTCAGGCTGTCTGGGCAGCATGTCTGTCCTTTAGTGTGGCTGCTCGGGCTGTCTGGGCAGCATGCATGTCCTTTAGGGTGGCTGCTCGGGCTGTCTGGGCAGCATGCATGTCCTTTAGCGTGGCTGCTCGGGCTGTCTGGGCAGCATGTCTGTCCTTTAGTGTGGCTGCTCGGGCTGTCCGGGCAGCATGCATGTCCTTTAGAGTGGCTGCTCGGGCTGTCTGGGCAGCATGTCTGTCCTTTAGTGTGGCTGCTCGGGCTGTCTGGGCAGCATGCATGTCCTTTAGTGTGGCTGCTCGGGCTGTCTGGGCAGCATGCATGTCCTTTAGTGTGGCTGCTCAGGCTGTCTGGGCAGCATGCATGTCCTTTAAGGTGGCTGCTCGGGCTGTCTGGGCAGCATGCTCTGCGGCTGCTCTGAGGAGGCTTTTGACCCTTTAGTTTTGTATGAAAGATTGGAAATGCTGTCCTGAGGGCCAATATTAGCCTGTGCAATTTGCTCTCTTTTCCATGCCTTCACAAAGCATGTAAAATCGGCCCCATTTGGCTCATACCATTCCACAAAATCCTCTTTACTCTCCTCCTCTGATAAGAGTGCTTGCACAGATTGGTGAGCACTTGTGAAGCCATCAACAGCCTCTTCAAATGCCTCCAAACACTTATTGACATAATCAACATCTCCCCCATCCACCAAAAGAGTCAGTATCTCATTCCTTTTCCTTGTGCATGATCCCAACTTCCCCTTGCGAGCCGCTTTGAGAGAATTAAGCAAGGCTTCTGCCTCGTCAGCAGTCTTAGGTTCACCACAAAAACAAACCACGTGAACTTTGGAAATTACTCAATAATCAACTAGGCTGCAGTAAAAAACTTAAAACCAGATTCTCAAACATAAAGACGGACAACACGCTCATCACAGACAAGCTGGATGTAGCCAATTACTTAAACATCTTCTTCACAAACATAGCCACAACACTGGTAAACAAACTACCCTCCCACTCAGGGCATTATGGGGTAGAACACATAGTAGCATACTACAAGAACCTAGGGGTCCACAAAGACGACTTCAAACTTGAAATGGTAACAACCGATGAGGTACTCAAAAAATTTAGCGCCCTCCAACCTAACAAGGCCACTGGCATGTCTGTCCTTTAGTGTGGCTGCTCATGCTGTCTGGGCAGCATGACTGTCCTTTAGGGTGGAGGCTCGGGCTGTCTGGGCAGCATGCATGTCCTTTAGCGTGGCTGCTCGGGCTGTCTGGGCAGCATGCATGTCCTTTATTGTGGCTGCTCAGGCTGTCTGGGCAGCATGCATGTCCTTTAGGGTGGCTGCTCGGGCTGTCTGGGAAGCATGCTCAGCGGCTGCTCTGAGGAGGCTTTTGACCCTTTAGTTTTGTATGAAAGATTGGAAATGCTGTCCTGAGGGCCAATATTAGCCTGTGCAATTTGCTCTCTTTTCCATGCCTTCACAAAGCATGTAAAATCGGCCCCATTTGGCTCATACCATTCCACAAAATCCTCTTTACTCTCCTCCTCTGATAAGAGTGCTTGCACAGATTGGTGAGCACTTGTGAAGCCATCAACAGCCTCTTCAAATGCCTCCAAACACTTATTGACATAATCAACATCTCCCCCATCCACCAAAAGAGTCAGTATCTCATTCCTTTTCCTTGTGCATGATCCCAACTTCCCCTTGCGAGCCGCTTTGAGAGAATTAAGCAAGGCTTCTGCCTCGTCAGCAGTCTTAGGTTCACCACAAAAACAAACCACGTGAACTTTGGAAATTACTCAATAATCAACTAGGCTGCAGTAAAAAACTTAAAACCAGATTCTCAAACATAAAGACGGACAACACGCTCATCACAAACGAGCTGGATGTAGCCAATTACTTAAACATCTTCTTCACAAACATAGCCACAACACTGGTAAACAAACTACCCTCCCACTCAGGGCATTATGGGGTAGAACACATAGTAGCATACTACAAGAACCTAGGGGTCCACAAAGACGACTTCAAACTTGAAATGGTAACAACCGATGAGGTACTCAAAAAATGTAGCGCCCTCCAACCTAACAAGGCCACTGGCATGTCTGTCCTTTAGGGTGGCTGCTCAGGCTGTCTGGGCAGTATGACTGTCCTTTAGGGTGGAGGCTCGGGCTGTCTGGGCAGCATGCATGTCCTTTAGCGTGGCTGCTCGGGCTGTCTGGGCAGCATGCATGTCCTTTAGGGTGACTGATCGGGCTGTCTGGGCAGCATGCATGTCCTTTAGCGTGGCTGCTCGGGCTGTCTGGGCAGCATGTCTGTCCTTTAGGGTGACTGCTCGGGCTGTCTGGGCAGCATGCATGTCCTTTAGGGTGGCTGCTCAGGCTGTCTGGGCAGCATGCATGTCCTTTAGGGTGGCTGCTCGGGCTGTCTGGGCAGCATGTCTGTCCTTTAGTGTGGCTGCTCGGGCTGTCTGGGCAGCATGCATGTCCTTTAGCGTGGCTGCACGGGCTGTCTGGGCAGCATGCATGTCCTTTAGGGTGGCTGCTCGGGCTGTCTGGGCAGCATGCATGTCCTTTAGTGTGGCTGCTCGGGCTGTCTGGGCAGCATGCATGTCCTTTAGTGTGGCTGCTCGGGCTGTCTGGGCAGCATGTCTGTCCTTTAGTGTGGCTGCTCGGGCTGTCTGGGCAGCATGTCTGTCCTTTAGTTTGGCTGCTCGGGCTGTCTGGGCAGCATTCATGTCCTTTAGTGTGGCTGCTCGGGCTGTCTGGGCAGCATGCATGTCCTTTAGTGTGGCTGCTCGGGCTGTCTGGGCAGCATGTCTGTCCTTTAGCGTGTCTGCTCGGGCTGTCTGGGCAGCATGCATGTCCTTTAGTGTGGCTGCTCCGGCTGTCTGGGCAGCATGCATGTCCTTTAGTGTGGCTGCTCGGGCTGTCTGGGCAGCATGTCTGTCCTTTAGGGTGGCTTCTCAGGCTGTCTGGGCAGCATGTCTGTCCTTTAGTGTGGCTGCTCAGGCTGTCTGGGCAGCATGTCTGTCCTTTAGCGTGGCTGCTCGGGCTGTCTGGGGAGCATGCATGTCCTTTAGTGTGGCTGCTCAGGCTGTCTGGGCAGCATGCATGTCCTTTAGTGTGGCTGCTCGGGCTGTCTGGACAGCATGCATGTCCTTTAGGGTGACTGCTCGGGCTGTCTGGGCAGCATGTCTGTCCTTTAGCGTGGCTGCTCGGGCTGTCTGGGCAGCATGTCTGTCCTTTAGAGTGGCTGCTCAAGCTGTCTGGGCAGCATGTCTGTCCTTTAGCGTGGCTGCTCGGGCTGTCTGGGCAGCATGCATGTCCTTTAGGGTGGCTTCTCGGGCTGTCTGGGCAGCATGCATGTCCTTTAGCGTGGCTGCTCGGGCTGTCTGGGCAGCATGTCTGTCCTTTAGCGTGGCTGCTCGGGCTGTTTGGGCAGCATGCTCAGCGGCTGCTCTGAGGAGACTTTTGACCCTTTAGTTTTGTATGAAAGATTGGAAATGCTGTCCTGAGGGCCAATATTAGCCTGTGCAATTTGCTCTCTTTTCCATGCCTTCACAAAGCATGTAAAATCGGCCCCATTTGGCTCATACCATTCCACAAAATCCTCTTTACTCTCCTCCTCTGATAAGAGTGCTTGCACAGATTGGTGAGCACTTGTGAAGCCATCAACAGCCTCTTCAAATGCCTCCAAACACTTATTGACATAATCAACATCTCCCCCATCCACCAAAAGAGTCAGTATCTCATTCCTTTTCCTTGTGCATGATCCCAACTTCCCCTTGCGAGCCGCTTTGAGAGAATTAAGCAAGGCTTCTGCCTCGTCAGCAGTCTTAGGTTCACCACAAAAACAAACCATGTGAACTTTGGAAATTACTCAATAATCAACTAGGCTGCAGCAGTGGCGGACTGGGACACAAATTCAGCCCGGGACATTCAGACGCACCAGCCCACACACCGGCCCACGCACCGGCCCACGCACCGGCCCCGAAACCGGCCCACACAACGGGCGTTATGAAACACTTGTCCAGTATTAAACAACCCAAGGCTGTGGCTAAGGAGTCAACATCAGGGAGACCAAATCTACACACCGCCCCTAGATGTGCACTCATGCACAGTGCACACACACACACACAGACACACACATACATATACCGTTACTTCCCGTCATTGGCATATTTTTTTTTTACTAACATCTTAGTGCCTCATTAGCCTAGGGATTAAGGATACATGAAGTATTAACTACACCATAATAATATTGAGGTTTTGATCCATAGAAAGTAGAGATGTCCGATATTATCGGCCTACCGATATTATCGGCCGATATCGGCATTAAAATGTGATATCGAAAAATATCGGTATCGGTTTTAAAGAAATAATATTTTATTTACATTTCTATAACCTTTATTTACCCAGGCAAGCACGTAAGAACCAATTCTGATTTTATTTATTGTCAAAAGTATGCATAATGTTGTGTTAATTCCACAACAAGAGATATGTAATGTTAATTACCTGAAATTATTCCATTTCTTGGGGCGGGAAACCCTGCATATATCGGTATCGGTTGATATCGGTTGATATCGGTATCGGAAATTAAGAGTTGGACAATATCGGTATATCGGTATCGGTAATAAAGCCAATATCGAGCATCCCTAATAGAAAGGTCTGTGCTACACAATTTCAGTTAGATTGGATTTATTGTCCTTTAATTTGGCACTCATGACATTAGTTGCTTGCCGTTTAATCAACATTGAAAGACCCCCCACTTCCTCCCAGACACCCATTCCAAGAGCCTGTTTTCTCTCTCTCTCT
>NW_028169123.1:0-24166 GCF_963971535.1 Notolepis coatsorum | reverse complement strand
AGAGAGAGACCCAGGTGAGACAGACACAGAGAGAGAGACCAGGTGAGACAGACACATACAGCACAAGTACAGTACAATAAAAAAGTGGTTTGTTATCCAACCAGAGTGCAAATGTTGCAGTGAAGTGCGACAGTGATATACAATGTACAGGAGATTAAACTGGAGTATATATATAAATGAGTACTACTGAGTAATAATGATAATTAGAATAGATTAGATTCAAATGTATTGTCGTCATCATACATCACAAGTACAGTACAACGACAAGAGGTTTGGCGTCCAACCGTGGAGCAGTAAAGTGCAACAGGTGTGCAGCCGCCGCTGATCTCAGGTCTGATGAGCCTGACCCAGGGGTAGGGGTGCGTCTATTCTTTTACCAACGTATTTCCAGTTCTGCGTTCGCATTCTGCGATCTGATTGGCCACTGACGTTTCTGGTCATGTGACATGTGCGCCCAATCGCGTGACGCACCCATTTCGGCCTCGAACAGCAGCAGACTACATAACGCCTAGTTTATCACTGGTTAAGCTTAGGCTACTCTTTCGAAGTTGGTTAAGGTTAGAGTTTGGAATCAGGGCTGGTGTTCTATCGCCCTGCTCTGAGACAAACTCTAACCTTAACCAACTTCGAAAGAGTCGCCTAAGCTTTAACCGGTGGCAGAACTTGCCGTCACACGATTGGCGCGACCAGAAACGTCAGTGGCCAATCAGAGCGCAGAACGCGAACGCGGAACTGGAAATCCGTTGGTAAAAGTATTCAGGCGGCAGGGGAACGTTGATGCGTTGCCCCGGAAAACCGCTTGGTCTCCTGTGGACCTCCCCAGTGTCAGTCAAGGAATCTATAATAGAAGGAAGTGTCATCACGTCAGAATACGAGCGGCCGGCGGTCTATAACAAGGAGACTACAAAAGAAGGAAGGGTCATCTCGTCAGAGTACCAGCGTCCTGTGCTCTGCTCGGTGTCAGACTTTGGTGTCGGTTCTATTGAAGCCTGTATTCAGATTCAAAATATACCAGCTATCCGATGAAATACACATCAACCAATGATATCAAACGTTAGCTAGTTAACACTGCAACAGATTATAATAATTATAATGATTAATAACCTTGTTTTAAAGACTGAGACGGCTGATTCAACTCGACGTCGGCCCGAACTGAAAGTGTCCACACTTGGCACCGACGACGTGAGCTCACGGCGCTACACAGTGTGACGCGACGACCCTTCCTTTTATAACATCCTTGGCTGCAGAACTATAAGAAGAGGATGGGTCAGTGTTGTCATGGAAACGCTCGGGAGACGGGGTGGCGTCGTCACCCGGCGCTGGGCCGCGTCCTCAAGGATGTCGGGGGGGGGCCGTCCTCTTTCTATTATTCCACTTGCGGCGTTTGTTTTGCTTGTCAAGTTGAAACCTGTTACGATTGCGCTTCGGTGGCATGATGAAGAAATGGAACCCCAATTACAGATATACACTCACGGAGAACTTGGAGAGAGCAGGCAGGAAACGGCGGTGTGATAACAAAAAGCTTTACTTGCAAGAAGTGGCAACATAGGAGAACGTGAAACACAAAACACGAACCAAAACAAGGGTAACGTCAAACAATGACCCAGCAAGTGTATGCTGGGCCCACAACACCTAAATACAAACACTGATTAGAGACGGAGGGTGGTTGCTAACAGGACCACAGGTGTGGTAGACAGAACTAACAGAAGACAACACACAGGGGAATAACTATAGTGAATGTACAAACGGAGACATACAAGACTAAAACACATTTACAAAACACAGACAGTAGGGACACAAGTCTGACACAGTGGAAATAATAGTACAGACAACAAAGACAACGAATAAACAAAACATAAGTGGAGGCAAATAATGTTCAACAGGTGAGTGAGCTGATCCCAGATCTGCCACATCTGGATCAGCCCACCAGGTGGCAGTGTTGTAGTGTGCAGTGGTGTATCGTTATTGAAAGGGGTTCTGAAGGGGAGTTGTGACGGTTAGGTCCAGCAGGACCGGGGGAAGCGGTTACAGAAACCGTTAGTTTTATCCGCATGCATTCATATAAAGCAGCTTAAAGCTCGGTACAGTAAATTGCTGCCGCTGGCAACGGCTCTGTACTATAATGGGATACAGATTTAGTCATTGGCTGTTTAAAAAAAATAAAAAAGGTTGTGTGTTATTTCGATCACGGGACCACTTAGAGCGTTAACGCACCCTGCAGACGGTTGTTTATGGGCCGGTCTGCGTGGCTGTTTGTCAGCTGTTGGGCCACTATGGTTTTGTAACCCAGTCTCTCTCTCTGTGTGTGTGTGTGTGTGTGTGTGTGTGTGTGTGTGTGTGTGTGTGTGTGTGTGTGTGTGTGTGTGTGTGTGTGTGTGTGTGTGTGTGTGTGTGTGTGTGTGTGTGTGTGTGTGTGTGTGTGTGTGTGTCTCTCTGTGTGTGTGTCTCTCTCTCTGTGTGCGTATCTCTCTCTATGTGTGTGTGTGTCTCTCTCTGTGTGTCTCTCTCTCTGTCTCTCTCTCTCCTCTCTCTCTCTCTCTCTCTGTGTCTCTCTCTCTCTCTCTCTCCCCCCTCCTCTCTCTCTCCTCTCTCTATCTCCCCCCCCCTCCCCCCCTCTCTCTCTCTCTCTGTCTCTCTCTCTCTCTCTCTCTCTCTCTCTCTCTCTCTCTCTCTCTCTCTCTCTCTCTCTCTCTCTCTCTCTCTCCTCTCTCTCTCTCTCTCTCTCTCTCTCAGGCTGTGCTCTCTGGAGGAGTGAGGCCCTCTGCTTCAGTAAGGAGGGTCTCAGCTCGCCGCTCACTACTCTGCCCTCTGAAGCTCTGCAGACGGAAGCTCTCAAACTCTTCAAGGTCAGTCTCTACAGAGGTCTCTCTCTCTCTCCTCGTGTCTCTCTCTCCTCCTAGTCTCTCTCTCTCCTCGTGTCTCTCTCTCCTCTAGTCTCTCTCTCTCCTCTAGTCTCTCTCTCTCCTCTAGTCTCTCTCTCCTCTAGTCTCTCTCTCTCCTCTAGTCTCTCTCTCCTCTAGTCTCTCTCTCCTCTAGTCTCTCTCTCTCCTCTAGTCTCTCTCTCCTCTAGTCTCTCTCTCCTCTAGTCTCTCTCTCTCCTCTAGTCTCCTCTCTCCTCTAGTCTCTCTCTCTCCTCTAGTCTCTCTCTCCTCTAGTCTCTCGCTCCTCTAGTCTCTCTCTCCTCTTGTCTCTCTCTCTCCTCTAGTCTCTCTCTCCTCTAGTCTCTCTCTCCTCTAGTCTCTCTCTCTCCTCTAGTCTCTCTCTCTCCTCTAGTCTCTCGCTCCTCTCTCTCTCCTCTAGTCTCTCCCCCCCTCTTGTCTCTCTCTCCTCTTGTCTCTCTCCTCTAGTCTCTCTCTCCTCTAGTCTCTCTCTCCTCTAGTCTCTCTCTCTCCTCTAGTCTCTCTCTCCTCTCTCTCTCTCCTCTAGTCTCTCTCTCCCCCCTCTCTCCCTCTCTCCGCTCCATGGCCCCTCTCCTCCGCCCAGCAGGCAGATCAAAGCCTGGGCTCATTAAAAGTGTGGATGAGAGATAATGGCCCTTGATGATCTGCTCTGATTGAGGCTCTAACTGGGGCCCCTGGTTATCTGTGGCCCCCTGGCCTACAGGCTGGTGTGAAAGGAGTCTCTTTACAGAGGAGACCTGGGAGGCCGGGGCCTCATGGTGGCAGCGGCGGCTGTACACTGTAAGAGAGAGAGAGAGATCCCGTCCGGACAAGTATTTTAAGCCTATAATCCAAGTCCTATCAAGTCCTTGTCACTATAAATTGAAAAATGGGGGACCCTGATGTAAACAAGACGAAAGTCTTTCTCTGGTCTGCATCCCCTTAACAATTGTATGTATTGAGCCGTACTGTATTGTACCCATTCTGCAATCTGTTTATAACATTTTCAATCAGGCAATCAATCAATCAATCAATCCTATAATCTTGTTTTCAGAAATCAAGTAGTAAAAAAATTCCATTTAAATAAAAGAACTCTACCAATGGGGTGACCTATCTCAAACCCGCCCTCTTTTCTTGATCCTCCAATCACAACGGTTGCTTCCCAGGAAGCATATTATTATCCCAATAACAGGACCTTCATGTGGATGGTGAGGCAGGGGGTCGGTTTGATTGACGTTTGATTGACATCCTAAAGTACCGGCACATTCACCGTTTGTATGGGGGGGGGGGGGGGTTGGTGTTCGCCCCTCAAGTGCAGGGTAACGCAACAACAACAGAGTGAATTCATATATTAATCTGAGAACTAGGTGCAGACATTAGGAATCTTTCAAAGAACACTCCGCTGACCGTCTTCCCCAGAGTCAGACGAGAAGATAGACACCAATTTCCTCTCTGTGCGTTCAGTAGAAAGCTATCCAGCCACAAGCTAGCCTATAGCACAAAAGCGTATTGGGACCAGGTAGCCTCGCTAAACACCTCTCTCCTGGAGTTTTAAGATAGGTTAGGGGTCCATATCCACTTCCATTCATTTGTGCTAAGCTAGGCTAGCTTGCAGAATGATAGCTTTCTACTGAACGCACACAGAGAGGAAATTGTTATCTGTGTTTACATTTACATTTACATTTTTAACAGCTAAATAATAATTATAATAACAACAACATTTAACTCTAGGGAAAGTAGTAAGTAAGTTAAGTTCATCAAACAGTGTCAAACTTTGAGTGCTACAGTCTTACATGTATAGTAGCATAGACATGGTAGATTACTTAGTAGCAAAGTGCATAATAGTAGTAGTAGTAGTAGTAGTAGTAGTAGTAGTAGTAGTAGTAGTAGTAGTAGTAGTAGTAGTAGCAGTAGCAGTAGTAGTAGTAGTAGTAGTAGCAGTAGTAGTAGTAGTAGCAGTAGTAGTAGTAGTAGTAGTAGTAGTAGTAGTAGTAGTAGTAGTAGTAGCAGTAGTAGTAGTAGTAGTAGTAGTAGTAGTAGTAGTAGTAGTAGTAGTAGTAGTAGTAGTAGTAGTAGTAGTAGTACGAAGCTTAGTATTTATTTATTTTAAGACTGGAATAAAAGCTTAAATCAGTTAATATTGGGGTATTCTTGGCAGTGTTGATGGAGGGAGGGTGGAGGCGGGCGGTGGAGGTCAGAGAGGATGGAGGGATGGGAAGAGAGATCAAGGAGATAAAGGAGCAGAGCAGGAGAAGAGCCCTTGACCTCTTCGTTCAAGAGGGAAGATCCTGTTCCTCTCTGTTACACTCTTTTAGTTCAATTCATTCACAGTTAGCACACCACATACATGACTAAATGTAAACACACCACATACATGACTAAATGTAAACACACACCACATACATGACTAAATGTAAACACACCAAATACATGACTAAATGTAAACACACACCACATACATGACTAAATGTAAACACACACCACATACATGACTAAATGTAAACACACCACATACATGACTAAATGTAAACACACCACATACATGACTAAATGTAAACACACCACATACATGACTAAATGTAAACACACCACATACATGACTAAATGTAAACACACCACATACATGACTAAATGTAAACACACCACATACATGACTAAATGTAAACACACCACATACACGACTAAATGTAAACACACCACATACATGACTAAATGTAAACACACCACATACATGACTAAATGTAAACACACACCACATACTGCAGAAACCAACTCCGTTCCAATAATGATGTAGTATACAGAGGGAGCTTATCAATAATTATGTAGTATAAGGAGGTAGCTTACCAATAATGATGTAGTATAAGGAGGTAGCTTACCAATAATGATGTAGTATAAGGAGGCAGCTTACCAATAATGATGTAGTATAAGGAGGTAGCTTACCAATAAGAGGCAGCTTACCAATAATGATGTAGTATAAGGAGGTAGCTTACCAATAATGATGTAGTATAAGGAGGTAGCTAACCAATAATGATGTAGTATAAGGAGGTAGCTTACAATAATGATGTAGTATAAGGAGGTATCTTACCAATAATGATGTAGTATAAGGAGGTAGCTAACCAATAATGATGTAGTATAAGGAGGTAGCTTACCAATAATGATGTAGTATAAGGAGGTAGCTTACCAATAATGATGTAGTATAAGGAGGTAGCTTACCAATAATGATGTAGTATAAGGAGGTAGCTTACCAATAATGATGTAGTATAAGGAGGCAGCTTACCAATAATGATGTAGTATAAGGAGGCAGCTTACCAATAATGATGTAGTATAAGGAGGTATCTTACCAATAATGATGTAGTATAAGGAGACAGCTTACCAATAATGATGTAGTATAAGGAGACAGCTTACCAATAATGATGTAGTATAAGGAGGTTGCTTACCAATAATGATGTAGTATAAGGAGGTAGCTTACCAATAATGATGTAGTATAAGGAGGCAGCTTACCAATAATGATGTAGTATAAGGAGGTAGCTTACCAATAATGATGTAGTATAAGGAGGTAGCTTACCAATAATGATGTAGTATAAGGAGGTAGCTTACCAATAATGATGTAGTATAAGGAGGTAGCTTACCAATAATGATGTAGTATAAGGAGGTAGCTTACCAATAATGATGTAGTATAAGGAGGTAGCTTACCAATAATGATGTAGTATAAGGAGGTAGCTTACCAATAATGATGTAGTATAAAGAGGTATCTTACCAATAATGATGTAGTATAAGGAGGTAGCTTACCAATAATGATGTAGTATAAGGAGACAGCTTACCAATAATGATGTAGTATAAGGAGGTAGCTTACCAATAATGATGTAGTATAAGGAGGCAGCTTACCAATAATGATGTAGTATAAGGGGGTAGCTTACCAATAATGATGTAGTATAAGGGGGTAGCTTACCAATAATGATGTAGTATAAGGAGGTAGCTTACCAATAATGATGTAGTATAAGGAGGTAGCTTACCAATAATGATGTAGTATAATGGGGTAGCTTACCAATAATGATGTAGTATAAGGGGGTAGCTTACCAATAATGATGTAGTATAAGGAGGTAGCTTACCAATAATGATGTAGTATAAGGAGGTTGCTTACCAATAAGGGCCTTAAAAACTAACAAATACCAGTGTTTGTTGTTCCTCTCTTTTAAACTCTTTCAGTCCTCCGGTACCCCCAACCCCCCCCCCCTCCCCCCTCCCTCCCCCGGGCCTACAGTACCGGGTCACTCCACAAGAGCCGAGAGTGAATGGCATCGCGCTCCCCTCTCTCTCTCTCTTTGACCAGCCGGCCTTGCAAAAACGTTCCCCTGCAATGCATTAATAAAGCGATAGAATAAATAGAACTGACACTCTTTTCAACTCCCGTGTGTCGCTCTCTCTCTCTCCTCCGCTCTCCGCTCTTGACAGGACCGATGAAAAGGCATTAAAGAGGGTTCTTTCTTTGTCTTCGGCCCGTTCTGTTGGATTAAAGCAGTGATGGAGGAACAGTGCATGATAAACTCCCCCGCTGTGGGGGGGGGGGGGGGGGGGGGTCAGGAGGAGAGTGTTGTTATTCTCGTGACATGACAGCCTAGTTTTTTTGATTGATGTGTTATTTCCTCGTATTGACCACTCGAGTTCCTCTTGTATTTCCACTCTTAATAAGACTGCATTGAAATCGGGCTTCTTTCAGTGAGTCGATGTTGTTCACCAGTGGGTGTTTGTCGCCATCTGCTGGCCGTTTTAGTGGTTTCTTTCTATTGCACATCATGGATTCTCTGAAGTCTCGTGATATTCACATAACATGCCGTGATTTACTCTTTTACTCATAGTATATATTATTCAGATTCAAATTCTTTATTGCCTATATTTATTGTAACGTATAATATAACCGACATACAGATCCTCATCTGCACCTTGATTTGCACTGTTTATTTCTTCTCATATTTTTTGATAAAAATGTGATTGCCTATATTTATGTCTTTCTACTATTAACCTGCTGCTCCTCTCCTCTCCTCTCCTCTCCTCTCCTCTCCTCTCCTCTCCTCTCCTCTCCTCTCCTCTCCCCTCCCCTCCCCTCCTCTCTTCTCTTCTCTTCTCTTCTCTTCTCTTTTCTTCTCTTCTCTTCTCTTCTCTTCTCTTCTCTTCTCTTCTCGTCTCGTCTCGTCTCGTCTCTTCTCTTCTCTTCTCTTCTCGTCTCGTCTCTTCTCTTCTCTTCTCGTCTCGTCTCGTCTCGTCTCGTCTCGTCTCGTCTCGTCTCGTCTCTTCTCTTCTCTTCTCTTCTCTTCTCTTCTCTTCTCTTCTCTTCTCTTCTCTTCTCGTCTCTTCTCTTCTCTTCTCTTCTCCCACCAGTATGGCCCAATGCCATCAACACAGCTCACTGGCCACATGGTTGACATTTAATGACAATCACCTGTTATTTGATTTGCAATAATTCGATTTTCGTTTGCCTACCAAGATGTCCGCATGGATAGGACAACAACTTATCGAGCTACATATTCTTTTAACCTGTTAAGCCGTAAGGTCCCCCAATTGGGGGACCCTGCTTTTCTTTATCATAAATCGATCAATAGAGACCGTATTAGATCCCCAATTATCATATCATGGGATATCATTGGAAAGCCACACTCATTGGCTACAACCCTGTCCAAAATGTTTCGAGATCGCCAAATGATTGACGCAGCTAGAGCCCCCGGAGGTCGGGGGTGGTAATGTGTACTTTGGCGCACTCCTCACATATCGGTATGTAACTCAAGAACCGCTGAACGGATTTCGTCAGCTGAAAGGGCACTTGACAGGCAACAAATAGGGCTTTAATTCTATTTATATATTGTATTAAAAGAAATGCACACCCGAGCCGCTAGATGTCGGCAAAGTGGCGTGTCGCGAATCGTCCTCATGAGGGCCCACATGGAGGCCCTTGGATGTTAAGAGGTTTTAATGTAAAAAAAAAAAGAAGAGAATTGCCAAGAGTAAAGACCATAACCATATCAAAACAGCAGTCAAAGTGTATATTTAAATTTTTACCGATGTTTTGTAAGATTTACCGAAAATAAGAATTTATCCGAAAAATGCTAATTATATCTCTTTTATCGTAAAACCGTGAGGAATGACTAAATCCACATTTAACCCTGCCATTGGAAAGAGGAGCCTTTTCCCTATCCATAGATGTATGATTTGGCCATAATAAGGTCAAGTTCAAGGTCAAATATGAATTTATAATTAAAATCGATTATCATTTATTACTGTATCTACAAATCCTTCTGTTTAATCATCTTCCCTTTATTCATTTGCTTAGATTTTTTGTACACTTGATCTCAATAAGGTGGTGAATTAGCTCAGTGAGCGAGCTCGGTTCGCGCACAATTGTAACATGGTGTTATTCACCGGCACAGATGCAAAAAAATATCATCATTTATATTCTCCTTTTTTCATTAAAATGTACTCAAGCCTAGTAACAGACACAATATTTCTGACACTGGAAATACATACCCCCAGGTCCCTAGATGTTCCTGGATACCAGGAACATGCAAATTGACCTTGTAGAAGTGGAGCAATCTTCCATTTACTTAGGCATGTACCTTTAGGCGAAATTTCTGAAAATAGGGCTACAGCTTTCATTGCATTTTTTTTTAAACATGTAAGACATAAAATAAATAAAAACATTTAACCGCCTCCATTCCCCAATTATAATTTAAATTGACTTTCACATAAACCGTCAACAAAAAAATACAGTAAAATTAAGTCATAAAAAAAAAAAAATCTGCCTCTCTACCTCCATCTGTTTTCCTTTCCCGTCCCTAAACTCTCCTTTCTCCCATCTCTTTCCTTTAAACTCTCACACCTTTCAAGAACCTTATAAATGTCGCCCACGTCCTTTCAAATTGTTCTGTTTATCGAGCTACATTTTGAGCTACATTTTGAGGTATATTTTGAGCAAAATTTTGAGGTATATTTTGAGCAAAATTTTGAGGTATATTTTGAGGTATATTTTGAGGTATATTTTGAGCTAAATTTTGAGGTATATTTTGAGGTATATTTTGAGCTAAATTTTGAGGTATATTTTGAGGTATATTTTGAGCTAAATTTTGAGGTATATTTTGAGGTATATTTTGAGCAAAATTTTGAGGTATATTTTGAGGTATATTTTGAGCTAAATTTTGAGGTATATTTTGAGCTACATATTTAGCTACATTTTGAGCTACATTTTGATGTGTATTGTGTCCGTGTCCTCTCTCTCCCCCCGCAGTCCTGTCAGCTGTTCATCAACGTGCTCGTCGAGTCGCCCTCCATCGACTACCACACGTCGCTGGCCCAGAATGCACTGCAGGTGTGCCTGACCCACCCCGAGCTGCAGAACGAGATGTACTGTCAGCTGATCAAGCAGACCAACCGCCGCACGCCGCACCACTACTCCCTGACGCAGGTCGGTCCGCAGGCCAGCCCGCCATCTGCTCCTCTTTAAGCAACTTAAAATACTATCAATATGTAAGGGATAATGTAGAGCTACGAGGTCATTGTCACAAAATAATTTACCGACATAGAGTTTTAAACGTAGTGAAGGTCAATTATTTTGCGACAATGACCGAGTATAGCCATGGCCGCCTAGTTATAGTTGAAAGTGGTGGTGCAATTTAATCTTTTTTTTTTTTTTTTTTTTGACAGGCAAGGGGTGGTTCGGAGGGGGTCCGGCACGACCCCCTCCACGGCAGATATTTTTTTCATTTAATTAACCTGTACGTGCAATTTCCTGCAATATAGAGCCTTCAATCTTGACTAATAAAGCTGCTCTTTTCACTATAAAACTCAGTTTATATTGCAGTATGATAGCCAATTACTATAATAATAATAATATTAAAAAATGGAATTAACATATTGCAGAATGGGTACAATATAGTACGGCTCAATACACACAATTGTTAAGGGGATGCAGACCAGAAAAAGACTTTTGTTTTGTTTACATCAGGGTCCCCCATTTACAATTCATAATGAATTGTAAGTAAGGGTGCAATTAACACCGTGCAATCCATTATTTGTGGAGCCCGCCCTTTAAGTCTTTGAGCTATTAGGCTACTAGGGTTCTTACTTTGCGTTTTGGTGTACTGAAAAATGCTCCGATGTCTGTATTCTTTCTTTTTTCTGCCATGTTACCTGGTTGGCTGGACACACACACACATTTTCATTTCAGGTATTGTACCTTAAGATAATTGAACATCTTGATTTACCGTAAATCCTCAAATATAGGACGGGTCTTCTATTTACCTCAGCTGCAAAGAGCACCAGGCCTTTATTAGAGAGGCTTATATAAGAGGCAGGCCTTAATTTCTAAAAATGACACTCATGGACATAATCCCTACATTTTCAGACTTTTATTGCATTATTATTATAATAATAAAAAAAAAAAAAAAAATTGGGGGGGGCCCTCGTCACTAAAGGCCCCCGGGCCGCGGCCGTCGTTAATCCGGCCCTGCTCGTCTGCCATAGCGAACGTTAAAATTTGCAAACGAAGTCAACGTTATCCAGCTGACGACACCACATATCTAGATATATGACAACGTTAGCTAGCGGCTAGCACTAAAGCTAACGCCAACCAGAGGGAAACTTTGTTATTATTATTATATTATTATTGGTATGACCAGATGGCATTTCGGACCGTGAAACAATTTTATTGTATTGCGTGGTAGAAGTTATACCACTCAATAGTAAAGATGATGTCTAACATAATAGTTTGTTCGAACAACTGAACTTACTTAGTGGAAGATCCTGCTGTTGTGACAAAGTGTTCACGCTGCCTGCCTGCCTGCGTACCAGTTTACACCTGGAGGCTGCCTGCAGCGCTGTGAGACTGGAGTGCGCGTCGATCTGTCTGCTGGGGGCTGGATCAAACCATATCGGGCAGGGGGGTGTCGCAATCTTTGGAAACTTAAAAACTTGCTATTAAGTGTCATTGCGTATTATTAATTTGATTGAAATTACATAGTTATGGTTAGATAATATTTATATATTGGGGGGGGATATATCATATGATCAAAAAGTGAGGGAGCAAAGAGACAAGTTTGCTCCCCCAAGTTCAATACTGGTAGAGCACCCGCTTCGCCTGCTCCATTACGTAGGCGGCTATGAGTATAGCTATACATTATCCCGCTTATTACATGGCTAACTTACTAACAATATACCTAATTCATTTTACACCATCGACAAGACGAGATCAAATGCAGACGCAGTTGTTCTGTGGCTCCGTCCGCTGTCAGCCCAAATAAAGTTATTATTATCGCCGGCAGGTGTGTGGACTGATTGCACTGCTGCAGTGTGTGTCAGTGGGCTTGATTGCAAACAGCTGCGAACAGCGGTCATTATTGCTTGGCAGAGGTCCGTTATCGAGTAATAACGAACCTCTGACGAGCGCTATTGACCAATCACAATCAAGCATTGTAATGTATACCAGATATTAGGGATGTCCGATATTATCGGCCTACCGATATTATCGGCCGATATTGGCATTCAAATGTAATATCGGAAATTATCGGTATCGGTTTAAATTTATTTTTATTTTTAATAAAACATTTTCATTTCTTTAACCTTTATTTACCCAGGCAAGCAAGTAAGAATAATGAATAAAGATAATGTTGTTTTAATTCCACGACAAGAGATATGTAATGTTAATGACCTGAAATTATTCCGTTTTTCGGTATATCGGTATATCGGATATCGGTAAAAAAGTTAAGCTCATCTAAACCAGCCTGCGATCCACACGCTGTTTACATCCGTATCCGAGACTATATAGGGAGGTGTAGTGGTGACGTCCTGGTCTATACGGAGGTGTAGTGGTTACATCCTGGTCTATAGGGAGGTGTAGTGGTTACATCCTGGTCTATAGGGAGGTGTAGTGGTTACTTCCTGGTCTATAGGGAGGTGTAGTGGTTACTTCCTGGTCTATAGGGAGGTGTAGTGGTTACTTCCTGGTCTATAGGGAGGTGTAGTGGTTACTTCCTGGTCTATAGGGAGGTGTAGTGGTTACTTCCTGGTCTATAGAGAGGTGTAGTG
Source organism: Notolepis coatsorum (assembly GCF_963971535.1). Classification (NCBI taxonomy): domain Eukaryota; kingdom Metazoa; phylum Chordata; class Actinopteri; order Aulopiformes; family Paralepididae; genus Notolepis; species Notolepis coatsorum. The sequence goes on along the minus strand of NW_028169123.1, from coordinate 11,219 downwards.
GTTACTTCCTGGTCTATAGGGAGGTGTAGTGGTTACGTCCTGGTCTATAGGGAGGTGTAGTGGTTACTTCCTGGTCTACAGGGAGGTGTAGTGGTTACTTCCTGGTCTATAGGGAGGTGTAGTGGTTACTTCCTGGTCTATAGGGAGGTGTAGTGGTTACTTCCTGGTCTATAGGGAGGTGTAGTGGTTACTTCCTGGTCTATAGGGAGGTGTAGTGGTTACTTCCTGGTCTATAGGGAGGTGTAGTGGTTACTTCCTGGTCTATAGGGAGGTGTAGTGGTTACTTCCTGGTCTATAGGGAGATGTAGTGGTTACTTCCTGGTCTATAGGGAGGTGTAGTGGTTACTTCCTGGTCTATAGGGAGATGTAGTGGTTACTTCCTGGTCTATAGGGAGGTGTAGTGGTTACTTCCTGGTCTATAGGGAGGTGTAGTGGTTACTTCCTGGTCTATAGGGAGGTGTAGTGGTTACTTCCTGGTCTATAGGGAGGTGTAGTGGTTACTTCCTGGTCTATAGGGAGGTGTAGTGGTTACTTCCTGGTCTATAGGGAGGTGTAGTGGTTACTTCCTGGTCTATAGGGAGGTGTAGTGGTTACTTCCTGGTCTATAGGGAGGTGTAGTGGTTACTTCCTGGTCTATAGGGAGGTGTAGTGGTTACTTCCTGGTCTATAGGGAGGTGTAGTGGTTACTTCCTGGTCTATAGGGAGGTGTAGTGGTTACTTCCTGGTCTATAGGGCGGTGTAGTGGTGACGTCATTGCTGTTTCCGGCCGGTCCACCACTGCTTGAAATCGCAATGTATTTCCCCATTGCTCATTTCTCAATCGTCCCGTTTAAAACAAATAAAGCACAGTGTACCTTTCTGTGCGTATTCATCCACAATCTATATAGCTCAACATGAAAATATTCGCAATTAATCGTAAAATAATTACGTCAAATTGTATTTCAACCAAAAATGCTTAAACAATAATGTTAGTGATAGAAGGGAACTCATTTTGGAAATCTTGCCAATGTCCTTGAGGCATAATTATTACAATAGCCGATAATCAGGCGGTTAGGTGGCCGAGCGGAGATTGCGTTCGTCACCAGCCCCGGAGCTGTGAGCTCGATTCGCCTGTTCGAATCCAGCTCACAGCTCCGGGGTTGTCACCAGCTTGGCTGGCCGTCTGCACTGATACAATTGGCTGTATTAGAGGGTGGGAGAAGCTGGCGGGGTGGGTCCGGGTCGTTGTAAACAGCGACTCCTACAGTTCGGTCGGGGCGCCTGCTAAGCGCGGATTGGACGTGAGGGGGATAGTGTGGTCCTCCCACACGCTACGCCCTCTCAATGAGAATCCGCGCTGCCAGGTGAAAAGAAGCGGTGATTGGCTGGACGTGTGTCGGAGGAAGCACGTGGTAGCCTCCACTCTCCCAGATGATCTGACTGTGGGGGGTAAGTGCGCAGCGATCAGGAAGGGACTGGGAATTGGCATACGACTAACATTGGGATGGGAGAAAATCGGAGGAAAATGAAGGGGGAAAAAGACCAAAAAAAAAAAAAAAAACAATAGCCGATAATCCATTTCCCCAGTGATAAATCCCTAAACGGGTGGACCTCGCGGGCGGTCCAAAGTGACGTCAGAATACACCTCCATATAGCCTCACGCTAAGCATGCGGGTGGAAGTCAATGGGATGCATGGATATTGCTTTGGAAGCGAATTCAGAAGACCTCATGCCCTCCATTAACTTCCACTCATGCTTAGTAAAATGCCAACATGTTCAGCCTCCAGTAGCCTCAGTGTAACTGAGGGGTACAATTCCCTGACTGTATTGATAAGTATGGTATCATTAAACCACTACCGCTTTATGTACTTTAATTACTGGCCATACAGTACACGATATCTAAGTATGATGAACACTTTCCCACATATGAAATCAGGTCCACACAAAGGTAATAGTCAAATATTTAATATATAGCAAAAGGTACATATAATAATTACTTATTACATTTATGATTTGAATTGAATGCTCTTGTAAGGCAAATGAGTACTCGTAGGCAAATCAACACTGAATGTCCAATCTCTGGTTACACAGGAAGCAAGTATACAACCTGGCTCTTAGGGAATTATAGCGATGGTCACTTAATGATTATAGCTGGATAATATACTGAAGGGGTCCCGCCGGTTGTAAGCCAGTAGGGGGGGTAGGAGAGCCGTCGGCTGTATCCCGTCTGGTCAACGATTTCTAGGGAGAGTTCAGGTACAGAACACAGTGCCCGTAGAACCTTGATCCGCAGATGAATACACTTGGGCTCTCTTGTAGACGATAGCTGTAGCTTTAGCTTTAGGTCCACAACGAAGAAGAAGCGAGGCGACCTCAGTCTGGTCTGAGCGCCGTCTCACCTTGGCTCCTCTCGGGGTAAATCCAACACTCACCGGTGTTGGCGATTATCCGCTCCACAAATCAAAGCACCAAAGCAAATAGATATTCCATGCCGTATAGGGCTCAGCAGTCGTCGGGGTAGGTAATCCAATGTGCAGGTCCACTCGTCCTCGCCTAGAACTCCTCGGATGAAAGCACCACGCGTGGTCTGCCCAACCTGGTTAAGACTCTAGATAACGCGAGGAAACGATGGGGGTGCTGCTCACTTTAGAACTCTAACCGAACGATGCACCATACATAATAGACTATTATTACTTAATAGAAATACGGTGCCAAACTCTGGCAATTCAGCTATTAATTCGCACGAGGTCTCACTGCTATTCTAAGGCCAAACAGGCCGTACTACACCGCACGAGGTATCGTGGGGTGAGGCTTCACGTCTTGTTACTTAGTTGGGTAGAAGGGTAAAGGACTAAGAGGAATTCTACATTTCTTGCGCCATATTTATATGCACGGTGGACAAGTAGTGCCGCTCTGCTTTCGGTAGCCGTATTCCTGCGCGGAGCTGAGGCTAGTAAGGGCATGTCTCGTCGGTACCTTTGAACTTGAACGCCAGGGGCTTGTCCCTGGCGCCTGGTCCTTTTGTCCAATAAGAGAATGAACTATTATGGGCTGTAGTAGAATAAAGGGATATTCCGTGTATATGTACAAGGAATATACAAGGGATATCAAACGATATACAAATACTATTAAATATATATCCATAAATAAATATATATATTCGGTTTAATCTGATCCTTCACAACAGCCGCCCCCTAATTAGTCCCACCTAATTAGCTGAGCAGAGACAGATTAACCGCACTGTCCACTACTCAATGTCCGCTGTAAGGGTCAGTCAACTCACAAAGTCATAGGGTCATGGTCGTCATCAATAGTATCAGGGAGCCTTGGCAGTTCTATTAGCCTCGCCACGGGTCGGGTGTAAGTCCGTCCTTGGACGAGCACTTCAGCTGCTTGGACCTTTCCATCGGCACCGGTGATCACTTTGCTTACGCGGCCAGCCGGCCACATAGCTCTGGGTAGTGACTGGTCGATGATCATGACGACTGTTCCTTCTGTCAAATTGTCTCTCTCTTTCACCCACTTCTGGCGGGTCTGTAGAGACGGTAGGTAGTGGAGTAGGAAGCTGTTCCAAAACTTGTCAGCCAGTACTTGACTGTACCTCCACATTCTTCGGCCGTTCGCTTCTTCAGGCCTGTACATTGTCTGTGGTAGCGCGGGGTCCAGCCGCGCCATCAAGAGGGTGTTGGGGGTGACTGGGTCGACATCTGCTACATCACTTGAGACGTAACCGAGGGGCTTTGAGTTCAATACTCCCTCGATCTCCGTGAGGACTGTCATTAGGACTTCTTCCGCCACAGTCTGGGCCCCAAGCACGGCGTACAGGGCTGTCTTTATGGAACGTACTTCTCGTTCCCAGGTTCCACCGAAGTGAGGTGCGTTCGGGGGATTAAACTGGAAGTCAATCTGGGATGGAGCGAGGTGGGTCTTAAGTTCTGGGCCCATAGCTTGGAAGCTCTCTCTCAGCTCTCTTTCTCCGCCTTTGAAGTTTGTCCCGTGATCAGACAACAATGTAGACGGTTTTCCTTTCCGTGATGTGAATCTTCGGAAGGCCATAAGGAATGAGTCTGTGCTCATGGTTGGAAGGAGTTCGATATGTATCGCTCTGGTGGTCATGCATTTGAATACAATACCCCACCGCTTCTCGGTTCCTCTTCCTCTCTTTATATACAGCGGGCCAAAACAGTCCATACCGGTGGAGTGGAAGGGCTTGTCGCCGAGTCGGAGGCGACAGGGAGGTAGGTCAGCCATCCGGGGTATACTGGGCTGCGCGCGCCACTTACGGCAGTCTAGACAGGTTCGCTGGAAGCGCCGCACTGCTTCTCTCCCTTGCAGTATCCAATAACGACGTCTGATCTCCGCGAAGACTCTCTCTGCCCCTGCGTGGTGCACATCCTCGTCGTATTTCTTTATGATCAGCTCTGTGACCTTGTGTCGGCTGTTCAAGACTATCGGGTACTTAACGTCATCCGGTAGGTCTGGGGCTCTCCGCAGACGACCACCCACTCTGATGAGATTATGGGCGTCGCTCTCGGGGGCCAGGTGAAGCAGTCTGCTGTCTGATGGGACGGGCTTTGCTCCCTGTAGACAGGCTAGCTCATCGGGGAACGAGTCTCTCTGGGCTCGTTGTAGTAGAAGGAGTTCTGCTTCTTTGTAGTCAGCTGCTGAAATGTCAGTTGTGGGCTGAACCTCTGGGTGGTGCCACAGAAATGTCTTTAGCTGCGCACTCTCTAGGGTGAGGCAATCGTCTAGAACCGGGTCTGTGGGGACGAGTGTGTGTGTCAACCCACAGAACATAGGTTTCTTGTTCTCTGCCTCCTCTTTACTCGCCTCCCGTGGGGTGGGTGTAGGCCACTCTTCTTCGGGGAGCTTGAGGAACTCTGGCCCATCACTGTAGAGGTTGGGACGGGTGAGGTCATCCAGGGACATTCCCCGGGTGATGACGTCAGCTGGGTTGTGTTTGGTGTCCACATACCGCCAGCTGGTTACTTCTGTTAACTCTTGAATCTCGGTGACTCTGACTCCCACGAAGACCTTGTATCTGCACGAATCAGACCGGATCCATGTGAGTACGGTCGTGGAGTCTGACCACAAGATTGTTCTTTGCACCGGGATGGTGAGTTCACGTTGGATTAACGTGGCGAGCTGCGCTCCTGCTAGGGCTGCGCAGAGCTCTAGGCGCGGGATAGATTGTTGCTTGCGTGGGGCTATTCTTGAGCGAGCCAGGATGAAAGCAGTATGTATTTCTCCTCCCTCCTCTCGGGCACGCAAGTAAGCCACCGAACCGTAGGCTACTTCGGAGGCGTCGCTGAATACGTGCAGGTCGATCTTGCATGTCTCTGGCCTCACTGTGGGTGGGAAGTAGCTGCGGCGTATATTAACACCTGGGAGTGAGCGGAGTTCCGTCTCCCACTCTCTCCATGTGGATGCAAGGTGTTCGGGTATGGGATCGTCCCAGCCCTGGTCTTTGTCCCATAGCGCTCTTACAATCATCTTTGCCCTGGTGGTGTAAGGTAGAATACATCCCAACGGGTCATATTGTCTGGCGAGTGTTCTGTATACACTCCGTCTGGTGGTCGGTATTGCCGTCGACCTTCCCTGCTCCTTGATCAGGGGTTTGTGTCTATAATGGAGCGAGTCTGTTTTGAAGCGCCAGACTAGTCCTAGTGTCATTTCTTGGGCTTCTCCTGGGATGGTCGCCATCCAGGTATCGCTGCTCGCGGCCTTGTCCTCGGGGGAGAGGCGGCGCAGTACTTGCGGGTCGCTGCTGGCCCACTGCCTGAGATCAAAGCCGCCTTTGATCAGGGAGGCGCGGAGCTTGAGTAGGAGAGCCTCGGCTTCTTCTGGCGTCGAGACGCTTTGTAAACAGTTGTCCACGTAGAAACTATTTGTCACACTTTGTTGGACCTCTTCATCTGCTGCTGGGTCCTCTGCGACGTGCTTTTGCAGTGCAAACGTAGCACAGCATGGGCTGCATGTGGTTCCGAAAGGGAGGACTTCCCATTGATAGATGGTTGGGTGCTCATCTCCGATCCTCTCTCTCCATAGGAACCGCAGCAGGGGCTTGTCCTCCTCCACTAGCCTCACCTGCAGGAACATCCCTTTGATGTCGCCGCTGATAGCCACCTTGTCCTGGCGGAAGCGTAGTAGCACGCCTAGTAGGGAGGGGCCGAGTGTTGGGCCGGCCAAGAGTTCTTTATTCAGATTTTGTGATCCGATCTGGTAGCTGCAGTTAAACACAATGCGATCCTTGCCGTTGTGGTGGACCTTGTGGTGCGGCACGTACCATGATTCGCTCGTCTGATCGGCCTCTTTAATGTCAATTTTCTTTATGTGTCCCGCTGTGATTAATTTGTTAATCTCAGCGCGGTACACAGCTTCTTGAGCGGGGTCTTTGGCTAGGCGCCGCTCTGTGTTCAATAGATACCGCTCCGTCGCCTCTTTTGTAGCACGAAAGGTGGGCATTCCCTCTCGCCTCAGGAGTGGAGTTGCGTATCTCATCACTCCGTTGACGTTGACTCTCTTTGTCCCATGCTCGAGGAGGGCTATAGCGTAGATATCTTCCTTAGAACGAATGTCTTTCTTTTCATTCTTAAAGGGCATTGTCTCTAGTGTCCATAGCCTCTCGACATGCTGCAGGAGTGTTGTGTCTCCTTCTGTCGCTCTGGAGTGGAGGCAGCTAGTGGCTGCTGTTCGGTTAAGAGACTTGGCGAGGGGGCCTTGTAATGTCCATCCTAGGCGGGTCTCGACTGCTGCAGGGCAACCTCTGGGTCCTGTATGGACCCGGTCTATCGGGACTATGAGGTCTGCATGGTTGGAGCCTATCAGCAGGGTCGGGGTGGCACCGTCTTTGAGCGGTATAGGTAGTTGACGCAGGTGCACATATTTCTCCATCAGCTTGGCGATGGGGTAGGTGTACTGCGATAGTCCTATTTCTTGGCTGGTGAAAGCATTAGTAATCCTGTACCGTCTCTCTGGCTGCCCGCTTGCTGCGATAGTGAAGGAGACGTTCTCGCCCTTTATCGTCTTTAGATCTCTTCTTATTGTCCGAATCGTCATCTGGTTCTCGCTCCCCCGCAGCCCCAGCTGGGCCGCAGCGGACGCGAGGAGAAGGGTCTTCTCTGACCCGTCGTCAAGGACGGCGTAAGTGTCCATGACCTTATCTTGGTAACTCAGTGTTACACGGACCACCTTTAAGAGCACCTGGGCGCCGCTGCTGCTAGCGGGGTCAATGTACATAACACTTGCCTTTGTGCTGTTGGATGGTGCAGGCTTTCTTTTGTTACTGTCGTGTAGGACATCCAGATGGGCTCCGTCACACCGACTACACCTCTTCTTTAGGCGGCACTCGGCTGCCATGTGACTGCGCGCACATCGGTAACAGCGCCTGTTGGACTTTATCCACTGACTTACTTCTTCAGCGGTCATCTTCTTGAACTGGTCACATTGTGACAACCAGTGTTCCTTCTCGCAGTACGGGCACACCATCTTCCACTTCTCTTTCGTCGAGGGGGTACTGTGGTTCTTGCTGCTTGGTACTGATTCTGATTGGTGCATGACAGTCACCGATCTTCAGCCATCGTTTACTCTCCTAGGTCCCTCTCTGGAGCTTGGCGTGCTCCGCACGAACGTATCCAGCCGTAGGCTGCTGACTTCTCTCGCCAGGAAGTCGGCTAAATCTAGGAGGGATGGCTCGGGACCGTTAGGATCACGGTGGTCTCTTTGCCGCCTGAAGCGCTCCTGTCGGGCGGGCGGCAGCTTCTCTAAAATCCTCTCGACGTTCGAGTTTGCGTATAGTTCGTGCATACCCTTTTCTCGTTGCGCCCCCAGCATCCCTACCAGGGATTGTACTTTTATAGACAGGTCGTCTAGTGAGCGATTGTCTGTTGCTGGGGGTAGTCGGTCAATATGCCTTATCTCCTGTATTACGTAATCCCATATACATCCATATCTCTGGTCCAGCGCTGCTAGAGCCGCGGTGTATGGGGTCGTAGAGGTGGCATAGGCCAGCGCTATGTTGTGCGCTCGGGGCACTTTCAGGTGCTTCAATAATATTGCATACTTGTGGCGTTCATCAGCGACATCCACCATCATTGTCTCTAAGCACATCCGGAGCTCCGTGTACTGTGCTCGATTCTCATGGGTGAAGTCTGGAAACGTCGGTGTGCCAATGTATGACGCCATGGATGGCTGGCACATCGGTGAGCGTTGGAAGAGAGGCCTCCTGGGCGAGTCTCTTCTTACGCCTCTCGGTGGGCTGGTACTGGCAGGGTACCATGGCCCGCTGGTCCAGGTGCTATTCCTCGGGACTGGTCGTGCGTCATGCTCACCCGTGAGTCGAGTCGGGGGTCTGTAGCGCAGAGCCGCGGGGGTATAGCCTGGGCTGTACTGGACCTCCTGGTCCTGTGGAGTAATGTGCTGCTGTCGGGCTTGACTCTCCTCTTCTCCCTCTTCTTCTTCTGCCAGGTCACCTAGATCCTGTAGTCGTCTATTTAGCCTCTCCGCGGTGTCCGCTGTTCCTTCCTTGTAGCTGGGTCTCACTTGGACCGGTCGGGGAATGAGTTCGGAGGGGGGTGTAGACTCTCTCTGGTGGTCGAGTTCAAGGTCGCCTGCTCGGTTAGGGGAGGGTGCCCTTGACGTGTGTCTTGACGAGGCTCTGGAACCCCTTGTGGAGGGAGGGGGTGTTGCCCTGGTGATCAGCTGCTCCATTAGCTGCGCTTGTAGTCTGTCGCGCTCGGCTTCGCGCTTGGTGAGATCTGCTTCTCTTTGGGCACCGGCAGCGGCGCGCTGGGCGTCGGCCCGGTCTCTTGCCATATTCTCTTCCGTCTGAAGGCGTCTCAGCTCCAGACGTATGTGCTCTTCTTCGCTCCGTTGCTGCGCTTGGAGTCGATCGCGTTCACCCTGAAGTCGATCGCGTTCACCCTGAAGTCGATCGCGTTCGGTAGAGGCTGTCAGGCTGGCGAAGAACGCCTGTGACAGCATCCTCTCCGCCTCGCTGGGGGAAGACACTGGTTGAGGTGAGCCGCTCCTGGCAGTACCCGTTGGGGATGCGTTCCCCTGCGAGGAGTCCTGGAGCTCTATCTCCTCGGCGCTCTCCTCATCTTGTTCCGTGCAGAGTTCCACCTCTGGAGGGTTGTCTTCCTCCCGGAGCTCTGGGGGGACTACTTCTTCGGTCTTGGCGGGGGGTAAAGTCGTGTCAGTTCCCTCCTGGTCCCCACCGTGAGCTTGGTCAGTTACATTAGAACCCACTAGGGCCTCTGTGGTCGGGGTATCCTGGTTGATAGGGTCGGACATAATTTTACTTTCTACTTTTACTGCGTTTACTGTTTGTAGAAGGCTAGGTAGTTTACTGACAGCGTAATCCAAGTACTGAGGTGGCTGTCGTCTACGTTGCGGGCGTTCTACTTTAGGAGAACCGTTTCGTGGAGTGTTCATCATAGGCCATTTCAATATTAATACCACTATATTAATATTACACTAATTACCCTCCGGCTCGAAGGACCAATTGTAACTGAGGGGTACAATTCCCTGACTGTATTGATAAGTATGGTATCATTAAACCACTACCGCTTTATGTACTTTAATTACTGGCCATACAGTACACGATATCTAAGTATGATGAACACTTTCCCACATATGAAATCAGGTCCACACAAAGGTAATAGTCAAATATTTAATATATAGCAAAAGGTACATATAATAATTACTTATTACATTTATGATTTGAATTGAATGCTCTTGTAAGGCAAATGAGTACTCGTAGGCAAATCAACACTGAATGTCCAATCTCTGGTTACACAGGAAGCAAGTATACAACCTGGCTCTTAGGGAATTATAGCGATGGTCACTTAATGATTATAGCTGGATAATATACTGAAGGGGTCCCGCCGGTTGTAAGCCAGTAGGGGGGGTAGGAGAGCCGTCGGCTGTATCCCGTCTGGTCAACGATTTCTAGGGAGAGTTCAGGTACAGAACACAGTGCCCGTAGAACCTTGATCCGCAGATGAATACACTTGGGCTCTCTTGTAGACGATAGCTGTAGCTTTAGCTTTAGGTCCACAACGAAGAAGAAGCGAGGCGACCTCAGTCTGGTCTGAGCGCCGTCTCACCTTGGCTCCTCTCGGGGTAAATCCAACACTCACCGGTGTTGGCGATTATCCGCTCCACAAATCAAAGCACCAAAGCAAATAGATATTCCATGCCGTATAGGGCTCAGCAGTCGTCGGGGTAGGTAATCCAATGTGCAGGTCCACTCGTCCTCGCCTAGAACTCCTCGGATGAAAGCACCACGCGTGGTCTGCCCAACCTGGTTAAGACTCTAGATAACGCGAGGAAACGATGGGGGTGCTGCTCACTTTAGAACTCTAACCGAACGATGCACCATACATAATAGACTATTATTACTTAATAGAAATACGGTGCCAAACTCTGGCAATTCAGCTATTAATTCGCACGAGGTCTCACTGCTATTCTAAGGCCAAACAGGCCGTACTACACCGCACGAGGTATCGTGGGGTGAGGCTTCACGTCTTGTTACTTAGTTGGGTAGAAGGGTAAAGGACTAAGAGGAATTCTACATTTCTTGCGCCATATTTATATGCACGGTGGACAAGTAGTGCCGCTCTGCTTTCGGTAGCCGTATTCCTGCGCGGAGCTGAGGCTAGTAAGGGCATGTCTCGTCGGTACCTTTGAACTTGAACGCCAGGGGCTTGTCCCTGGCGCCTGGTCCTTTTGTCCAATAAGAGAATGAACTATTATGGGCTGTAGTAGAATAAAGGGATATTCCGTGTATATGTACAAGGAATATACAAGGGATATCAAACATATACAAATACTATTAAATATATATCCATAAATAAATATATATATTCGGTTTAATCTGATCCTTCACAACACTCAGAAAACAACCCAATGCTGCAAGTGGTGTTCAGGGAACTGTATATCTATCCACATCCCTCTGTACATACCTGGCCTGCACATAATCCTTTACATACCTGTAGATACTATATCTATATCTGTACATATCTGTAGTTACTATATCTGTATCTGTACATATCTCTTACCTACTCTTACTAGTTACGCTGCTGGCCAGTATGACTTACTACCATAGTGTCTTTATATCTGTATCACTGTACATATTAATACTATATCTATATCTGTACATATATCTTACCTACTTTTACTAGTTACGCTGCTGGCCAGTATGACTTACTACCATAGTGTCTTTATATCTGTATCAC
>NW_028169124.1:0-62014 GCF_963971535.1 Notolepis coatsorum | reverse complement strand
ACCCATTCACTCACACATTCACTCACTCATTCACTCACACATTCACTCACCCATTCACTCACCCATTCACTCACCCATTCACACACACATTCACTCACACATTCACTCACCCATTCACACACATATTCACTCACCCATTCACTCACCCATTCACTCACTCATGCACTCACTCACCCATTTACTCAAACATTCACTCACACATTCACTCACCCATTCACTCACCCATCCACTCACCCATCACTCACCATTCACTCACTCACCCATTCACTCACCCATTCACTCACACATTCACTCACCCATTCACTCACCCATCCACTCACCCATTCACTCACCCATTCACTCACTCACCCATTTACTCACACATTCACTCACACATTCACTCACTCATTCACTCACCCATTCACTCACCCATTCACTCACACATTCACTCACACATTCACTCACCCATTCACTCACTCACACATTCACTCACCCATTCACTCACCCATTCACTCACTCACATAGTCACACATTCACTCACTCATGCACTCACTCACCCATTTACTCAAACATTCACTCACACATTCACTCACCCATTCACTCACCCATCCACTCACCCATTCACTCACCCATTCACTCACTCACCCATTCACTCACACATTCACTCACCCATTCACTCACTCACACATTCACTCACCCATTCACTCACTCACACATTCACTCACACATTCACTCACCCATTCACTCACTCACATATTCACTCACACATTCACTCACCCATTCACTCACCCATTCACTCACTCACACATTCACTCACCCATTCACTCACCCATTCACTCACTCACATAGTCACTCACACATTCACTCACCCATTCACTCACCCATTCACTCAGTCACACATTCACTCACCCATTCACTCACCCATTCACTCACCCATTCACTCAGTCACACATTCACTCACCCATTCACTCACACATTCACTCACCCATTCACTCACTCACACATTCACTCACTCATTCACTCACACATTTACTTACTCATTCACACAGACGGCGCAGGCGACCACACAAGGAGCCAATCTGCTCATCAGGAGCAATTAGGGCTTAAGTGTCCTCGCCACAAGGACACTTCGACACGCTGCCGGGAGGAGCCAGAATCGAACCGGGAACGTTCACATTACCAGACTACCGCTCTTCCTCCTGAGCCACTGTCACCCATTTAATGCTGGTGAAGGAATGGTTTTAGGCCACATGTATATTATATATGATAAGGTGTGGTCGTTATACCCGTGTGAATTTAAATGTGCCAAACTCTCCTTTGTACCGTTGCACTGGCTAGGTGTTAGAAAGTTGAATGTCAGGGGTGACTCTGTCTTATTACCTACCATATGTCCAATGTTGTGTTCAATAATGTTGGATATACCATATATATATTTATTAGTGCTGTCAATCGTCGCAAATATTTAACTCGATTAATCGCATGATTGTCCATAGTTAACTCGTGATTAATCGCAAATTAATCAATTTTTATTTTACCTTAAACAGATCTTTTTCAAGTTCCAAGTTTTAATACTCTTATCAACATGCGAGTCAACAAATGCTTGCTTTATGCAGCCATTTAACACAAAAGGATGACCCTCATGCATTGCAAATTTGCATCAAATTCAAAACAGAGTGATGCACAAAATAACTTAAAAGAAAATAATAATTTAAAACAATGAATAAAGTGTGCATGAAATAATAGGGGAAAGAAAACGTTAGGAACTTGTTACATTCACCCACACAAGGGCTGATTAATCACACCCCCCCCCTCTCTCTCTCACACACACACTCTCCCAGGTCTCTTTCTCTCTTGCCCCTTCCTCATCTATCTCAACCCCCTCTCTCTATATATCTCACACACACACAGACACACACACACACACACACACACACACACACACACACACACACACACACACACACACACACACACACACACACACACACACACACACACACACACACACACACACACACACACACACACTTCAGAAACAAACATAGAAGTCTAGTATAAAAAAAAAAGTTTAAAAATTGTGGCATTAATAGAATCTGGCGATAACGCATTAATATCGCGTTAACTTTGACAGCCTTAATATTTATATATATATATATATATATCCACACCTGTCTGTACTGTACCTGCACATAGTCCTTTTACATATCTGTATATACTATATCTATATCTGTACATATCCTACTCTATATTGCATGGTGCTGCTGGGTCTACATGTTGCAGGGTGCTGGGTCTACATGTTGCAGGGTGCTGGGTCTACATGTTGCAGGGTGCTGGGTCTACATGTTGCAGGGTGCTGGGTCTACATGTTGCAGGGTGCTGGGTCTACATGTTGCAGGGTGCATGGGTCTACATGTTGCAGGGTGCTGGGTCTACATGTTGCAGGTTGCTGGGTCTACATGTTGCAGGGTGCTGGGTCTACATGTTGCAGGGTGCTGGGTCTACATGTTTCAGTGTGCTGGGTCTACATGTTTCAGTGTGCTGGGTCTACATGTTGCAGGGTGCTGGGTCTACATGTTGCAGGGTGCTGGGTCTACATGTTGCAGGGTGCTGGGTCTCTATGTTGCAGGGTGCTGGGTCTACATGTTGCAGGGTGCTGGGTCTACATGTTGCAGGGTGCTGGGTCTACATGTTGCAGGGTGCTGGGTCTATATGTTGCAGGCAGGGACCGAAACTAAAGCCCGCCGCCCGCCAGGGGCGCTCTGTTTTTACCTTTGGCGCTTGACACTTAGAGGGCTGCCCGCCGTGTGGCGTGTAGACGTGTAGTTCATAATGATACTCTTGTGCGAGTACATATTATAGCAGCGCTCGTCTTTTTTTTCTCCGCCGCGAGATCGTTAAAAAACTACAAGTCCCACATTGCACTCAAGTCAACGGTCCAATCACAGTAGAGTGACGTGACTGGTTTCATGAGAAAAAAAGCAAATGACCAATCGGAAGCTCTTATTTGGCTTGTTTACTTCCTGAAACGCCACCATTGCCATATGCGGGCAGTCTGCTCTAGCCAGCTACCGTTACTGTTTAAACAATGACCCAGTCAACTATTCACTTTTAGTTTAATACATGACGAGGCATTGTCTAACGGTATCTAGCTGGCTAGCTACTGATAGCTGCTGATATCAACAAATGCTCCAGCAATAGTCGACTCGAGTGCACAATACCTCCGTTCCCTCGTTAGCTAGCTTAGCTAGCTCACCATCTGTCCCAGTAAACTAAATTGTCTTAACGTTATCTACCGGGCTAGCAGTAGCTACAGATAGCTCCTGATATCAATGTCTTATAACATTGATTGAATGCGTATTCTAGCTGAGGGCATGTTGAATGTGATTTGACAATAGAACCGTAACGTTATAAATAGGGTCCAGCTGCATCGCCGGAGAATCCTTGCATGCTGAATGTAGGGTCTAGCTGAATATAGGGTCTAGCTGCAGGGCCGGAGAATCCTTGCTGGAGGCTACTCAAGTATACACACAGACAGTGGAGCTGTTTGCAGATAGCAAGCATTTTGACTTATTGCGTGGTGGCAATGTCTCGCAGATAATACAACTACAAGTATGATTATATAATATATATTTTATTTAAAAAATAATTTTTATATAAAATATATATATATTTTTTTTTTAATCAAAAAAAATTTGGCAGGTAAGAAATATGATTGGCGGGTAGACTCTTCCCATCTACCCGCCACTGGCCGGTGAGTCAAAAAGTTAATTTCGCTCCCTGGTTGCAGGGTGCTGGGTCTACATGTTGCAGGGTGCTGGGTCTACATGTTGCAGGGTGCTGGGTCTACATGTTGCAGGGTGCTGGGTCTCTATGTTGCAGGGTGCTGGGTCTACATGTTGCAGGGCGCTGGGTCTACATGTTGCAGGGTGCTGGGTCTCTATGTTGCAGGGTGCTGGGTCTCTATGTTGCAGGGTACTGGGTCTCTATGTTGCAGGGTGCTGGGTCTCTATGTTGCAGGGTGCTGGGTCTCTATGTTGCAGGGTGCTGGGTCTACATGTTGCAGGGTGCTGGGTCTATATGTTGCAGGGTGCTGGGTCTCTATGTTGCAGGGTGCTGAGTCTATATGTTGCAGGGTGCTGGGTCTCTATGTTGCAGGGTGCTGGGTCTCTATGTTGCAGGGTGCTGGGTCTACATGTTGCAGGGTGCTGGGTCTATATGTTGCAGGGTGTTGGGTCTACATGTTGCAGGGTGCTGGGTCTCTATGTTGCAGGGTGCAGGGTCTACATGTTGCAGGGTGCAGGGTCTACATGTTGCAGGGTGCTGGGTCTACATGTTGCAGGGTGCTGGGTCTCTATGTTGCAGGGTGCTGGGTCTCTATGTTGCAGGGTGCTGGGTCTACATGTTGCAGGGTGCTGGGTCTACATGTTGCAGGGTGCAGGGTCTACATGTTGCAGGGTGCTGGGTCTACATGTTGCAGGGTGCTGGGTCTACATGTTGCAGGGTGCTGGGTCTACATGTTGCAGAGTGATGGGTCTCTATGTTGCAGGGTGCTGGGTCTACATGTTGCAGGGTGCCGGGTCTACATGTTGCAGGGTGCAGGGTCTACATGTTGCAGGGTGCTGGGTCTACATGTTGCAGGGTGCTGGGTCTACATGTTGCAGGGTGCTGGGTCTACATGTTGCAGGGTACTGGGTCTACATGTTGCAGGGTGCTGGGTCTCTATGTTGCAGGGTGCTGGGTCTCTATGTTGCAGGGTGTTGGGTCTACATGTTGCAGGGTGCTGGGTCTACATGTTGCAGGGTGCTGGGTCTCTATGTTGCAGGGTGCTGGGTCTACATGTTGCAGGGTGCTGGGTCTACATGTTGCAGGGTGCTGGGTCTACATGTTGCAGGGTGCTGGGTCTCTATGTTGCAGGGTGCTGGGTCTACATGTTGCAGGGTGCTGGGTCTACATGTTGCAGGGTGCTGGGTCTCTATGTTGCAGGGTGTTGGGTCTACATGTTGCAGGGTGTTGGGTCTACATGTTGTAGGGTGCAGGGTCTACATGTTGCAGGGTGCTGGGTCTACATGTTGCAGGGTGCTGGGTCTACATGTTGCAGGGTGATGGGTCTACATGTTGCAGAGTGCTGGTATACATGTTGCAGGGTGCTGGGTATACATGTTGCAGGGTCTACATGTTGCAGGGTGCTGGGTCTACATGTTGCAGGGTGCTGGGTCTACATGTTGCAGGGTGCTGGGTCTACATGTTGCAGGGTGCTGGGTCTACATGTTGCAGAGTGCTGGGTATACATGTTGCAGGGTGCTGGGTCTCTATGTTGCAGGGTGCTGGGTCTACATGTTGCAGGGTGCTGGGTCTACATGTTGCAGGGTGCTGGGTATACATGTTGCAGGGTGCTGGGTCTACATGTTGCAGGGTGCTGGGTCTACATGTTGCAGGGTGCTGGGTCTACATGTTGCAGGGTGCTGGGTCTACATGTTGCAGAGTGCTGGGTATACATGTTGCAGGGTGCTGGGTCTACATGTTGCAGGGTGCTGGGTCTACATGTTGCAGGGTGCTGGGTCTACATGTTGCAGGGTGCTGGGTCTACATGTTGCAGGGTGCTGGGTCTCTATGTTGCAGGGTGCTGGGTCTACATGTTGCAGGGTGCTGGGTCTACATGTTGCAGGGTGCTGTGTCTCTATGTTGCAGGGTGCTGGGTCTACATGTTGCAGGGTGCTGGGTCTACATGTTGCAGGGTGCTGGGTCTACATGTTGCAGGGTGCTGGGTCTCTATGTTGCAGGGTGCTGGGTCTACATGTTGCAGGGTGCTGGGTCTACATGTTGCAGGGTGCTGGGTCTACATGTTGCAGGGTGCTGGGTCTACATGTTACAGGGTGCTGGGTCTACATGTTGCAGGGTGCTGGGTCTACATGTTGCAGGGTGATGGGTCTACATGTTGCAGGGTGCTGGGTCTACATGTTGCAGGGTGCTGGGTCTACATGTTGCAGGGTGCTGGGTCTACATGTTGCAGGGTGCTGGTTCTCTATGTTGCAGGGTGCTGGGTCTACATGTTGCAGGGTTAGGGGGTACATGTTGCAGGGTGCTGGGTCTACATCTTGCAGGGTTAGGGGTTAGTGGGTACATGTTGCAGGGTTAGGGGGGTGCTGCAGGTAAACAGAGCTGGCAGGGCTCATTCACAATAATATTCAGTGTCTTTCCGATCCGTAGGGGGCTGACTTCTCCTGCAAACTGGGTTCCCACAGTCTATGGTGACTTCACAGGAAGCTATTTGTACCCGAGATACAACCCTAAACCCCACTTTGGGTCACAACCCGTAGTTTGAGAACCACTGCTCTACCTCATTCAATATGCAAGTCTGCAAGTGTGATGATATCTGTCTTCATTTTCTATGTATTCCTCTGCTGTGTTTGTATTAGTGTTTATCTGATGCCGTGTCAGTCCCTGTCTCTGTCCCCCCCCCCCCGCTCTGTTTGCATGGCTTGGCGACACCGCAGCTCTCTGCACGCAGTAATAGCAGTATGTGCAGCACATTGTGTTCATGACAAATTAAATGGAATTGAACTGATCATTTGTGGCTCCCGAGGGACTCCATCCTGGCAGCGTGGTGGGGAATCCAATTAGTCATATCATCTATTTCACAGCGTTTCGAGGAGTTTACCCATTTGAAACAGCTGATAAAACAGTCCGCTCTGACGCCACCGGGCGCCCGCTCCACCCAGGGGGAGGGGCACGAGACGAGCAGGAGGGCGACGAAGGAGCGATGAAGAAGAAGAGAGTTCAGACGAGGAGACGGGAGGAGGTGTGGAGGAGGTGTGGAGGACGGAGGAGAGAACGATGAGACAGATGAGAGCCCCGAGAGACTGGGAGAGAGAGAGAGTGTGAGAGAGAGAGAGAGAGAGAGAGAGAGAGAGAGAGAGAGAGAGAGAGAGAGAGAGAGAGAGAGAGAGAGAGAGAGAGTATATGACAGGAAAGTGACATGGATGAATTAGAAATCACAGAGCGAGAAAATGATAGGTGGAGGGGGGGGGGGGGGGGTTGAGGATGTCATCCGTATGGGAAAATAATGGAGGGAGGGGGGAAGGATGAGTCATGAATACCTGAGACGCCGCAGATGAGAGATGGATGAGAGAGGGAGGAGAGAGGGATCAGCGGAGGAGAGAGATGATAGAGGGAGGGGTGAGGGAGGGGATATGGAGGAGAGAGGGACCAGTGGAGGAGAGAGGGACCAGCGGAGGAGAGAGGGAGGAGAGAGGGAGGAGAGAGGGATGAGATAGGGACCAATGGAGGAGAGAGGGAGGAGAGAGGGACCAGCGGAGGAGAGATGGAGGAGAGAGGGAGGAGAGAGGGACCAACGGAGGAGAGAGGGAGGGAGGATAGAGGGAGGAGATAGGGACCAGCGGAGGAGAGAGGGAGGAGAGAGGGAGGAGAGAGGGACCAGCGGAGGAGAGAGGGATGAGAGAGGGACCAACGGAGGAGAGAGGGAGGAGAGAAGGACCAGCGGAGGAGAGAGGGAGGAGAGAGGGACCAACGGAGGAGAGAGGGAGGAGAGAGGGATGAGAGAGGGACCAACGGAGGAGATAGGGACCAACGGAGGAGAGAGGAAGGAGAGAGGGACCAGCGGAGGAGAGAGGGATGAGAGAGGGAGGAGAGAGGGACCAGCAGAAGGCGTACAAGTGATATTCCTCGTCTTCATCACCGCCTGCAACTCGCCAACACGTCACTCTTGTTTTGGTAGAGCTCTTGTTTTGGTAGAGCTCTTGTTTAGGTAGAAGCTCTTGTTTTGGTAGAAGCTCTTGTTTTGGTAGAAGCTCTTGTTTTGGTAGAAGCTCTTGTTTTGGCAGAAGCTCTTGTTTTGGTAGAAGCTCTTGTTTTGGTAGAAGCTCTTGTTTTGGTGGAAGCTCTTGTTTTGGTAGACAGGTCTTGTTTTGGTAGAAGCTCTTGTTTTGGTAAAGAGCTCTTGTTTTGGTAGAAGCTCTTGTTTTGGTAGAGAGCTCTTGTTTTGGTAGAAGCTCTTGTTTTGGTAGAAGCTCTTGTTTTGGCAGAAGCTCTTGTTTTGGTAGAAGCTCTTGTTTTGGTAGAAGCTCTTGTTTTGGTGGAAGCTCTTGTTTTGGTAGACAGGTCTTGTTTTTGTAGAAGCTCTTGTTTTGGTAAAGAGCTCTTGTTTTGGCAGAGAGCTCTTGTTTTGGTAGAAGCTCTTGTTTTGGTAGAGCTCTTGTTTTGGTAGAAGCTCTTGTTTCGGTAGAAGCTCTTGTTTTGGTAGAGCTCTTGTTTTGGTAGAAGCTCTTGTTTTGGTTTTGTTTGGTGGATGTATAGATGGATGTTTTGGTGGATCTATGGGTGGATGTATAGATGGATGTATGGGTCAGTGGATGGGTGGATGTATGGGTCAGTGGATGGGTGTATGTATGGGTCAGTGGATGGGTGGATGTATGGGTCAGTGGATGGGTGGATGTATGGGTCAGTGGATGGGTGGATGTATGGGTCAGTGGATGGGTGGATGCATGGGTCAGTGGATGGGTGGATGTATGGGTCAGTAGATGGGCGTATGTATGGGTCAGTGGATGTACGGGTGGGTGGCTGGATATGGGTCACTGGATGGACAGTTGCAGGCACCTATCACCAACTCTGCCCTCTTCTCTCGATTCTCTGTCAGATGAAAGTGACAGCTGTGATTGGATCAAGACAGGGAGGCGGGGTCTGAGACAGGGAGGGTCAAACCATAGTAGGGTCATCTGTGGCACTTCCGTGACCGTGGAGAGTGAAGTTCCGTTTCTCAATGGATTTGTCATCTAGGAGGGTTAATAAACAAATTTAGCCAGGGTGTATTCTTTCAAAAAGTGGGACAAATTCGTGAGAGACCAAAATCCAAAATGGCTGCCGTGGAAATGAACTTTTTAATGGTTTGACCTACAATGATGCACAATACATGGTTTCAGAGCTTATTTTTTCTTTTACATTTTTTTCTTTCTCCAATTTTCTGTTTTTCTCGCCGTCCAGATTTTTTGTCGCTGTGCAAATCCCCCCCCTCCCCTACCTGGCTGCTGTATGCCTACGAGTCGGTACAAGGGCGTCCCGAAGCCGACCACATGCTTCCTCCGATACGTGCGGCGACTGCCAGTGACGTCTTTTCACTTGGCAGCGAGGACTCTCGTTGGTGAAGTGTAACGTGTGGGAGGGCACGCTATCTCCACCAAGTCCTGCCCCCGCTGAGCAAGCGCCGAGACCTGACCTGTAGGTGTCGCTGTCCACAACGCCAGATTCCCACCCACCAGCTTCCCACCCCCTAATACTGCCAATTGTATTAGTATGAACGACCAGCCAAGCTGGTAGCAACGCCGAGAGCTGGGCTCGAACCCAGCATCTCCTGCGTTGGTGACGACCGCAATCTCCGCTACGCCACCTGACCGCCTTCAGAGCTTATTTTGATCAAATAATACATATTTGGTGTTTATATAATGATTTGACCTATTGTTGACCTTCAAATGCAAGATGGCTGCCAATTTTGAGCTCCAAAAGCTCTAATGAAAGCTCTGCTCATGATGAGTTGAGTTATGGACAGAGGGGATAGGTGGGTATCTTCCACCATACTCCATCCATCTGTGAAAGTCGGAGACATGATCACCCCTGTTTGCTTCAGCAGGGTGGGTTATTGGCCCCAGATGCTGTTTCCACAAGGTTGTCTGACTGCTTCGTCTGACCTCTCACCCTAGACCTGTCCGGTTTGGTAAAACCTGCTAGGAGTTTCCTCCTACTGGCATAGCTCTCAGGGTTCACTGAGGTACTCAAGCTCCCTTACCACAACAAGGTAAACAGTCAAAAGGGAGGTGTGGTGCTTCAACAAATAGCACTCCAAAATAATAATTGATCAACTAGTAGCCTAATGGCCTTAAGGGCAGATTTGGAGGCAACAGCATCTCCCTCTGGCTGACACAGCAACTGAACCATGTAATGTCAAACTGAAAATATAATTGTTAGAATAAAACACACTAATGTTCACATCACAATATTAAAAAATAAAGGAAATAAGGGTGGAGAGAAAAGGCTGGTAGAAAACACAAAATACAGAGTAGAGATGGATATAAAGTAAGCTAAGCAGACGCTATAATGTAATAACATGTTGTTGATGGATGATGAGAACCGGAGACAGAATCACTATTCTCAGAATCTGTTGATTCTCCACACTGACTCCATTCATCATTACTGCTACTCTCATCTGAGCAGTCATGATATGTGAGCTGCTGGGGCAAGGGGGGAAGGGTATGACACACTGGCCGGCACTTCCCATTCACTCATTCCCCGCCGTGACCAATGGGAGAAGGATGTTCTTGAATGTTGTAATGGAGCTGGCAATATATAATGTATTTTGTCTTTTCCACATGAAGATCCAAGGAGTCCTCATCAGCTGGGAGACGAATTGTACACTTCTTCAATTTGTGCCACTTGGAAGCTCTGGCCTGGCCACACGTAACATCTGCACTCTCAGCGTAAACAATTGAGAGGACAAATGCTTTCATATCCGCTCTCACTTCATCTTTCAACTCCAGACTCCCACCCACTCGTCCCAGCAGCTATCTTGCATCAGGAACAACCATCACCTTCTCCAACACCTGTTTCTTTCCATGCCCATAGAAGCCTGAGGTGTGGACAATGAGCAGACTTTTGACGTAAGATGATTTGACCTCGCCCACTGGGTAGCCATAGTCACTGACGATGCGTCTGTTGTAACAATCCCAGACCCAGCCCTCTGTGGGGTTGTGATGGGAGGAGAAACATTGGCGTCCTACCTCCCTCCAGTAGTCTCATGGCGCCCTCTAGTGGGTACCATCAGATGGTGCATGCTATCATACCTGTGTTATCAAGTATGTTTAGTATGTTTAATGTGATTTCATTATGTGTGTTGTCGTTGTTGGCGTTCCCTTCCCTGGTGTGATGTTGTTCCCCTGTCTGGTTGTGTTTTTGTATAATGCTTTTGTGTCTAGTTGGTTGTTTCTCTGTTTTGGACTGGTTTGCCAGCTGTTGTCAATTTATAATTAGGCTGGTATTTAAGTGTGTGTCTTTCCTAACTTCGTTGTGGCTTCATACCTCCGTTAACCCTGTTCCTGTCAACGGTGTCCTTGCCCTGTAGTGTTGTACTGTCTAAGTAAGTGTATATTAGTGCTCCGTTTTGTTGCCTGTTTATTTTCAAGTTCTCAGTTCGATCTTTACTTAGTGCCAGCCCGGCTGCGCCTTTTATGTTCTTTTGTAACTTGCCTTCGCCCGTCTTTATGTTTGTTTATTTATCAGCTGCTTTACTTTTGTTTTGGTCTTATAACCTATTATCGCTCTCGTTGTTCTTATAATAAAAAGAACACAGTGTTTGAGAAGAGCAAACTGCCGTCTCCGTTTCCTCCTTCCACTCCATTCTGCATTTTGGGTTCTCCTCTCCTTCCCTCGCCACCCCACCCTAACAGTCTGTAGTCTGTTAAAAGAGACTGCAGTGAACGGATCTCGTGCTCATCAAATATGACAGTATCAACGTGTCTAAAGAAAGAATTATTTGCCTCTCAGAGAGACACTCTGGAGATGCATAGCATCATCTGTCTTGAAGACTGTGTGGTGGATATGCTTCATCCAACAGGCATAGTGGTACATTATATCATTTGCGTAAGGATCTGACAGTGCTGTCGTTGACTCAATTAGTCGTGTGAGACTATCCCTGAGCTCCTCATCTTCTATGAGGATTGTGTGGCGCTTGAAGGAGTGCCATGCTGACTGTGTGTTGATTCTTTATTTTTTTTATCTACTTTTTCTCCCCTTTTTTCTATTTTTCTCCCATCCCAATTTTCTTATGATCCAATTCTTCCCTCCCCTGTCTCGAACGTTGCTAGAGCAGACTGCCTCTGTGTTGATACGAGTAGAAGCACGGACTGGGGCGGATATGACTCGTTGCCACGGGTTTTTTCAAAATAAGAGTATTGGGCTGGGCGATAAAACGATAACGATAAATATCGCGATAAATTATTTCCTCTGAATAAACATGAAACGTGGTCGCAAAGTTTCGATATATCGATTTTCCAAGTTTGGCTCCGCTCAGCCTCGGCTCAACACACTCACTAACAACAACCAACGTTACGTGATGACGTGACGTGCTTTACGTGATGACGTGACGTGCTTTACGTGATGACGTGACGTGCTTACGCACCACAGCTCCAGATGCGCCACTGTTTTGGTTTAGGACTCAAGACTGGCGCTAGGATAATTAGCTTGCACAGCTCTATGTTATATATTTACGTGCCGTGTATGCGTGTGACGTGAATTCTGATGCCACGGTTATAGTAGTGTGTGGTATACGGTGGACGTCGTTGCAATGTATTCTGGCGGAACAGAGTATTTTAGGGATATTTAGGACATTTGGATACATGCGTGGCTAGGATAATTAGCTTGCACGGCGCGATTTTATATATTTACGTGCAGAGTATGTATGTGGCATGAATTCTGATGCCACGGTTATAGTAGTGTGTGGTATACGGTGGACGTCGTTGCAATGTATTCTGGCGGAACAGAGTATTTTAGGGATATTTAGGACATTTGGATACATGCGTGGCTAGGATAATTAGCTTGCACGGTGCGATTTTATATATTTACGTGCAGGGTATGTATGTGGTGTGAATTCTGATGCCACGGTTATAGTAGTGTGTGGTATACGGTGGACGTCGTTGCAATTTATTGGGGCGGAACAGAGTATTTTAGGGATATTTACTAGTACATTGTCATGGGATTGTCTCGCTCTGGCTAACTGCTAACGTGTGCGGACTGATGACGACATCAACTCGAAACATTCGCAGCAGAAAAACAAGTCCATCGGCGCCGGGCATAATACGTTAATTAAACTTGACAGACATTATATCGACGATAATTATCGATATCGAGTTATATGAAAATAATTTTATAATTTTATCGCAATAACGTTTTTGGCCATATCGCCCAGCCCTATAAGAGTATCATATGACCCGAACGTTGCTAACTGCCGGAGCCATCGATATTATGACTGTTAATTTTAATTGTATGCTGTCCCATTTGCCTTGATTTATAGTATCGGTGGGCTTACAAGGCATTTTAGGACACATTCATAGGACATTGTGTGCTTTGTCTTTCATTGGGAGGGAAAGCAACTAACGTAGCCGCTGGTGGTAGCATTTCTAACACATTAAAAATTAAATAGGCTTACGCTTTGAGCATTGCAGAGTTAGTAACGTTAGGTTTTATATGTTCTTGATGGTAGAACTATCTTTAGACTAGTGAATAACGTTGATATCCTCAAACAAAGTGTGTAACGTTAATGTTAGTTAGAGAAAAAGCGAGTGCTGACCAGTGGCAAATCCTTATGGAAGCCAACGGAAGCCAGGCCTCCCTATCAAAATATGAATTAATATGAAATATGAAATATGAAAAAAATATATATATATATAATTCTTTTTTTAATATAGTTTACATTCTTTTTCATCTGTGCATCTGTGTTATAATTTTTTTTTTAATGTCTCCCTCTTCTCCTTCTCACTCTCTCTAACACATCAGCCTCACTATGCTCACTGCAGCTAGAGGAGAGGCAGGGGGTAGGTGTCTTTCTCCAGCCTCAACCATGTGATTCATGTATGTAGAGTCCAAAACCGATACTAGCCAATCAGATTCGAGCTGACTGCCACACCTTAAAAGTTTAAAACGGGGCTGTGAGCAAAATAATTAGTCTGGCATCCCCTCTGCACACCTCCCCTCTGCACTCTGAAAATTGTATTAACCCGTGACTGCTCCAACGGGCCGAATATTGCCCCGATCCTCGCGAGATTAAATCCACGGGTACCTCTCGGCGTGCCGAAGCTTTTCCGAAATCACTTCCATCATCGAAAACGAGGGGAAAAGGTCGGCTCGCGACCCTGAAAATGTTGCATGATTTTAAAAACGCTGTATTAAGTGAGCCTATTATGGGATCCACGCGAGCTAAGCTAGGCTAGCTCGTCCGTATCCGCTTCCGTTCATTCGTGCTAAGCTAGGCTAGCTCGTCCGTATCCGCTTCCGTTCATTCGTGCTGAACTAGGCTAGCTTGCAGCCCGATAGCTTTCTACTGAACACACAGAGAGGAACCTGGCACAGTATCTAAATACCTCCACTTGACAAAATGTGGACTATATAGCACATGTTGATGACATGGAAAGTGATTCTTTTTTGACCACATACCGCTGGAACAAAGCCGGTAGCTGAGAACACCGGTCTTTTGTGTTGCCCCTCTTGCTTTGTCTTCTTCTGGCCATCGCACTCAATTACAGCAAATGGCTTTCTGTCTTCCTTTGAGTGAATCAATTTCTTACCCTCTAACTATCTTTCTAACTGCAACTTTGGGGCCCGGTGAGATTTGTGTCTCATGGAATGAATAATAAAATAATATATAAAAGGTCATTGCTGGCTATCGGATACCCTGCAAAATATCCTGCTTCAGTAAATTAGCTCTGCATGTCATATGCACACACGTACACACACATACACACACAACATACACACCCAGTGGCAGAAAGGGCAAAGTACACACTGATTAAAAAGGTGTGACAGGACATGTGGCGGAGGTCTAGGAGAATATTACCTGCTTTGGTCATAGCTCTGACAGCTTGACACACACACACACACACACACACACACACACACACACACACACACACACACACACACACACACACACACACACACACACACACACACACACACACACACACACACACACACACACACACACACACACACACACACACACACACACACACTTGCTACCAATTATCTGTGTTTTTCCCCATTATGAACCAGCAATTACACGGGTCATCCTGTTTAAGAGAGAGCGAGATAGAGAGAGAGAGATAGAGAGAGAGAGAGCGAGAGATATAGATAGAGATAGATATAGAGATAGAGAGAGAGAGAGAGAGAGAGAGAGAGAGAGAGAGAGAGAGAGAGAGAGAGAGAGAGAGAGAGAGAGAGTTCCCTATCAATCCTCTCTTTTTATAACTATTCAGATCAGTGCAATCAGCAGGGTCGTATGGCCCCTCCAAGTGCAGCCATTCCTGCTTATTGCACTGATCTGAATATATAACCTCAGAATATATGGATATATAACCTCAGAATATATATAGACCCCTCCGCTCTACAGTTTCTGGCCGCCTCAGACCTATTCCGGCTATTCTCGGTCCTCCCTCCACAATGGTGAAATTAACTTCCCACCACAATCAGGACAGCCAAAACCAGCCCAATTCTCCATTGTTGACTAAAAACAACACTTCAACAATATCTGAAATGAAAGAAAAAAATAAACGTTGTACTGTCTTTTACTAGTATGCATTCTGGAGCTACTAAGGAATCTACCTTGTATTAGCTACTATGCTACTATGCACTCAAGTCTGTAGCACTCAAGTTCGACACTGTTTGACAAACAATGTTACTGACCCTTAGCTTCCAGAGTTGTACCCTTCCTGCTGACTTGTTGTTCAGAACTTGTAAGCTGCTTTATATACAAATAATATTTTTCATACAAGAATTGCTGCTTCACAGCCAGTAAAGAGTGCATTGCAGTAATCAAGTCGCCTTGAAATAAAGGCATTGATCAGTTTTTCAGTGTCCTTTTGATTTATAAATGGTCGTACTTTAGCTATGTTTCTATGGTTGAAGAATGATGTTTTTTTTTCTCCACCTTGATGTGTGACTTAGGGGCCTTTCTCACTCACCAATTCGGTTCCATTCCATTCCGTTCTAGTCCATTCCGAGATCTGATGCGAACTCCCCCCCCCCCCTCTCCCCCCTCTAGTTTGCGTACACACTTCGTCTTGGTGCGCTCCCGGCACAATTGTGGAGAGCAACACAGGTGGCGTATGTGTGCCTAGTTGGTTTTTGCTGTCGCCTATGAGCCAATGAACACAAGGGTATACTTGCGTCCAGGGCCGCCTGGGAGAAATGCGAGGCCCTGTGCGAGATTTAAGCGCGAGGCCCCCCCCCCCCTATAAAAAAAAAAAAAAAAAAAAAAATTATTATTATTTTTTTTTTTTTTTTATAAAATATATATATATATATTTTTGCATAGTCAACGTATTCTTAAATAATAGCACAGTTCATGTAGTTTACAGCACTGAACATTAGAGGATAGAACACTCGCACATACATGTTTTACCTGTACATTATACTGGTGACAGCCAGGTGTCCTTCACTCTTGTCGCTGTTCCGGTCAAATGGCACATTGTACAATTGTTTCATGCATATTTAATTTCCCCTGAGCACTCATATTAAAGATAGTCATCCTCTATAACAGCGCTTTGTATTGCTCCCTCAACCACAATTGACAGATTTTGACAACTAGTTCAACATTTTTGTAGGTAATGACTCAAGAGGACCATTAGTTTTATAGGGAATGGCTATTCAGCAGTCATAACTCATAACTAAGTATAGTTCATTTTGACTGACATGACATAAGCAAATGATAATGTTATATAACAGCAGAGAATTATATGAAAGCAATTGATGCATGTCCAAAAGCATTTGCAATTTGTTCGGAGGAATGAGAAACTGCTACTATGATGTTGTGGAGGTTGAACTATGTAACAGTTATGAGAACTTTAATCCTGATCAGAAAAATGCACCAAAGCAATTGAGAAAAACTGTACACACATGTTACATGTTTGATTATTATAATGAAGCCTTGACACTGGGTTTTGTTTTTCTTCAATCAAATCCTTTTTTAATTTTCCTTTTTTTACATGAAACTCAAGACACAGCACAATAGTTAACACAACAATAAAACAAGACATCACAGGACAGATACAGCAATAATAATAATGACAAGACTCTTAATAATTTAAATGAAAAAGTTATAATATAAATTAAATATATAAAGGAAGGAACAGGAAAAAAAATAGTTCCACAGAGTTCCAGGCTCCGTTCACAGCAGTGAAGTATGAAATGTCTCACGTTTGCAGCCATGATACGAATGATTTCATTTTGAATTTCAGATCCCAAATAATGCTGATGGGTTTCTTTGTTTTTAATTCGTCTGACATGCTCTTGCATAGTTGGGTCAAATTTGAAAGCATTTCTATGAGGCCTAAAAAGTTACCATTGCTTTCATCATAAAGCTTCTTATTAGTTCCTCTAAATGCCAAATTATGTTCTGCCAGATATTGAACAGCTGCAACAATACGGGTTAGCACGGCCTGCCAATGCGCTTTCTCTGTTCATTTCCCTTTGTTGCAACGCATCTATGCCCGTATTAGTTTCCAATCGTGTTGTTGCCTCTCTCCATTTTAATGCATGAGATATGATCTGGGGATGTTTCGTGTGATTTCAGTACAGCAGTTATATGAATCCAATCATTGGTGCCTTTATCAGATAGTTGTGTTGCACTGTTCAAGCTGAAGAGTTTGCAGCAAAAACAAAATGCTTTGTCTAATTTCTTAGAATAGGTAAGCCACTTTCTTTCATTCGTTTACCCATTTGCTAATTTTCGGATTAAGAAAGCCTCGCTAAAGTGTCTTTTGTTTTCTTTGTTTTTCGGATAACAAAATCCTGGTTTCAGCTTTTGGGGACCTCTTCGAATGATCAGATCTCTCTCTCTATTCAAGTTCACTGGCCAATTACCCACATCGTCATACTGCATCATAGTGGCATCCACCATTTCACTCTCCGCTCTGCTGCTGCTATGAATAGGGGCCTTGCGCTGTTCAATACTATTACTATCAAATAATAAAACGGATTTTAAGTTCTAGGCTCTGTACACAGAGTGTTCCAGGCTCTGTACACAGCAGAGAGTTCTAGGCTCTGTACACGAGGCCCTGCAGGCTGCAGCAGCAGGGGATGCTTCCGTGTTTTTTGTAATAAATGTCAAATGACCCTCTGAGAATGAGTGAACATTAGTTTTTTTTGCCTTGTTTCGCTGTAAATACCCAGAGACAAATTTCCGTCCTTTATCGTGTTCTCTCATCGTCGACATTGTGTTAAAAATGTTTATCACTTGTCTTGAGTCACTCGGCAAATAGGCTTTTTTTCACGTGTGGTGGATAGCGTTGGCTATATTTTATGTATATGCCAGGAAAGTAGCTCAGCAGAGTTCTAGGCTCTGTTCACAGCAGAGTTCCAGGCTCTGTTCACAGCAGAGTTCCAGGCTCTGTTCACAGAAGAGAGTTCCAGGCTCTGTTCACAGCAGAGTTCCAGGCTCTGTTCACAGCAGAGTTCCAGGCTCTGTTCACAGCAGAGTTCCAGGCTCTGTTCACAGCAGAGAGTTCCAGGCTCTGTTCACAGCAGAGTTCCAGGCTCCGTTCACAGCAGAATGATTTCATTTTGAATTTCAGATCCCAAATAATGCTGATGGGTTTCTTTGTTTTTAATTAGTCTGACATACTCTTGCATAGTTGGGTCAAATTTGGCAAGCATTTCTATGAGGCCTAAAAAGTTACCATTGCTTTAATCATAAAGCTTCTTATTGGTTCTTAACACTCTGTACACAGCAGTGTTCCAGGCTCTGTACACAGCAGAGAGTTCTAGGCTCTGTACACAGTTACCATTGCTTTCATCATAAAGCTTAGAATTGGTTCCTCTAAATGCCAAATTATGTTCCGCCAGATATTGAATGGCTGCCTGCGACTCCTGCGACAATACGGGTTAGCACGGCCTAATCCCCATCTTCACGGCTCGTTGTGACCATCGACGCCATCGTTGTCGCCTGCTTGTGCTGCTATTAATTGAATCTGGCTCCTGAGGCTGAGGGGTTAAGTAACTGACCCTCCCCTGTTCCTCACACTGCAGCTAATAACGCTGGTAAGACATTTTATGCTGTATTAACCATCCTCCAGTCAACGTTGTCCGAATTCGCGGCAAATAGGCTTTTTTTCACGTGTGTGGTGGATAGCGTTGGCTATATTTTATGTATATGCCAGGAAAGTAGCTCAGCAGAGTTCTAGGCTCTGTTCACAGCAGAGTTCCAGGCTCTGTTCACAGCAGAGAGTTCCAGGCTCTGTTCACAGCAGAGTTCCAGGCTCTGTTCACAGCAGAGAGTTCCAGGCTCTGTTCACAGCAGAGAGTTCCAGGCTCTGTTCACAGCAGAGTTCCAGGCTCTGTTCACAGAAGAGAGTTCCAGGCTCTGTTCACAGCAGAGTTCCAGGCTCTGTTCACAGAAGAGAGTTCCAGGCTCTGTTCACAGCAGAGTTCCAGGCTCTGTTCACAGAAGAGAGTTCCAGGCTCTGTTCACAGCAGAGTTCCAGGCTCTGTTCACAGCAGTGAAGTATGACATTTCACGTTTGCAGCCATGATACGAATGATTTCATTTTATCAGATAGTTGTGTTGCACTGTTCAAGCTGAAGAGTTTGCAGCAAAAACAAAATGCTTTGTCTAATTTCTTAGAATAGGTAAGCCACTTTCTTTCATTCGTTTACCCATTTGCTAATTTTCGGATTAAGAAAGCCTCGCTAAAGTGTCTTTTGTTTTCTTTGTTTTTCGGATAACAAAATCCTGGTTTCAGCTTTTGGGGACCTCTTCGAATGATCAGATCTCTCTCTCTATTCAAGTTCACTGGCCAATTACCCACATCGTCATACTGCATCATAGTGGCATCCACCATTTCACTCTCCGCTCTGCTGCTGCTATGAATAGGGGCCTTGCGCTGTTCAATACTATTACTATCAAATAATAAAACGGATTTTAAGTTCTAGGCTCTGTACACAGAGTGTTCCAGGCTCTGTACACAGCAGAGAGTTCTAGGCTCTGTACATGAGGCCCTGCAGGCTGCAGCAGCAGGGGATGCTTCCGTGTTTTTTGTAATAAATTTGTCAAATGACCCTCTGAGAATGAGTGAACATTAGTTTTTTTTGCCTTGTTTCGCTGTAAATACCCAGAGACAAATTTCCGTCCTTTATCGCGTTCTCTCATCGTCGACATTGTGTTAAAAATGTTTATCACTTGTCTTGAGTCACTCGGCAAATAGGCTTTTTTTCACGTGTGGTGGATAGCGTTGGCTATATTTTATGTATATGCCAGGAAAGTAGCTCAGCAGAGTTCTAGGCTCTGTTCACAGCAGAGTTCCAGGCTCTGTTCACAGCAGAGTTCCAGGCTCTGTTCACAGCAGAGTTCCAGGCTCTGTTCACAGCAGAGTTCCAGGCTCTGTTCACAGCAGAGAGTTCCAGGCTCTGTTCACAGCAGAGAGTTCCAGGCTCTGTTCACAGAAGAGAGTTCCAGGCTCCGTTCACAGCAGAGTTCCAGGCTCTGTTCACAGAAGAGTTCCAGGCTCTGTTCACAGCAGAGTTCCAGGCTCTGTTCACAGCAGTGAAGTATGACATTTTTCACGTTTGCAGCCATGATACGAATGATTTCATTTTGAATTTCAGATCCCAAATAATGCTGATGGGTTTCTTTGTTTTTAATTCGTCTGACATGCTCTTGCATAGTTGGGTCAAATTTGGCAAGCATTTCTATGAGGCCTAAAAAGTTACCATTGCTTTCATCATAAAGCTTCTTATTAGTTCCTCTAAATGCCAAATTATGTTCTGCCAGATATTGAACAGCTGCAACAATACGGGTTAGCACGGCCTGCCAATGCGCTTTCTCTCTGTTCATTTCCCTTTGTTGCAACGCATCTATGCCCGTATTAGTTTCCAATCGTGTTGTTGCCTCTCTCCATTTTAATGCATTTGAGATATGATCTGGGGATGTTTCGTGTGATTTCAGTACAGCAGTTATATGAATCCAATCATTGGTGCCTTTATCAGATAGTTGTGTTGCACTGTTCAAGCTGAAGAGTTTGCAGCAAAAACAAAATGCTTTGTCTAATTTCTTAGAATAGGTAAGCCACTTTCTTTCATTCGTTTCCCCATTTGCTAATTTTCGGATTAAGAAAGCCTTGCTAAAGTGTCTTTTGTTTTCTTTGTTTTTCGGATAACAAAATCCTGGCTTCAGCTTTTGGGGACCTCTTCGAATGATCAGATCTCTCTCTCTATTCAAGTTCACTGGCCAATTACCCACATCGTCATACTGCATCATAGTGGCATCCACCATTTCACTCTCCGCTCTGCTGCTGCTATGAATAGGGGCCTTGCGCTCCGCATCCTCTTCGTCACTGGTCGTCAATGCATCTTCCTCCTGAGGGGTTAAGTAAGTTATGTTATTCAACATGTTTACCCAGGGACAGTGCACATTAACAAAGTCAGTTTCCACATCAATTAGCTAGTTTATCTGTAGTCCCTGGCTGCTTACCGTGGACTGGCTCCTCCCTGGCTCCTCATCGTCAGCGCTCGCTGTGACCATCGCTGGCACCCGCTTGTGCTGCTGGGCAGCACTGCTATTAATTGAATCGTCCTCCTGAGGGGTTAAGTAAGTTATGTTATTCAACATTTTTACCCAGGGACAGTGCACATTAAAGGGGAACTCCAACATTTTGGGAAATTAGCTTATTTAATATCTTCCCTGGAGTTAGACAAGAAGATACATACCTTTTTTGTCTCTGTGTGTGCATTTAGCTTTGGGAATAGACGCTCAGTTAGCATAGCTTAGCTTCATCACTGGAAGTGAGGCAGATCCGTAGCCTTACAGTGTATTGCAAGGTCTGACATTGACAGAATTTGATATGCATGACCTTGGTGGGCTCTATG
This sequence comes from Notolepis coatsorum, assembly GCF_963971535.1. Taxonomy (NCBI): domain Eukaryota; kingdom Metazoa; phylum Chordata; class Actinopteri; order Aulopiformes; family Paralepididae; genus Notolepis; species Notolepis coatsorum. The sequence continues at coordinate 40,399 of NW_028169124.1, read as the reverse complement.
TCAACTCCTGAAAAAGGGGGTCAATGTCAGACCTTGCAATCAAAAGTTAGGGGGCAGTTAGGGGGCGCACTGAAATTATGGCAAGGGTTATTAGCCCCCTAACTTTTGATTGCAAAGTCTGACATTGACCCCCTTTTCAGGAGTTGACCTAGAGCCCACCAAGGTCATGCATATCAAGTTTGGTCAATGTCAGACCTTGCAATACACTGTAAGGCTACGGATTTGCCTCACTTCCAGTGATGAAGCTAAGCTATGCTAACGGAGCGTCTATTCCCAAAGCTAAATGCACACACAGAGACAAAAAAGGTATGTATCTTCTTGTCTAACTCCAGGGAAGATGTTAAATAAGCTAATTTCCCAAAATGTTGGAGTTCCCCTTTAACAAACATAGTGCATTTCCACATCAATCATGTAAATGTGCCAGAATTTGCTAGTTTATCTGTAGTCCCTGGCTGCTTACCGTGGACTGGCTCCTCCCTGGCTCCTCATTGTCAGCGCTCGCTGTGACCATCGCTGGCACCCGCTTGTGCTGCTGGGCAGCGCTGCTATTTTCGTCCTCCTGAGGGGTTAAGTAAGTTATGTTATTCAACATTTTTACCCAGGGACAGTGCACATTAAAGGGGAACTCCAACATTTTGGGAAATTAGCTTATTTAACATCTTCCCTGGAGTTAGACAAGAAGATACATACCTTTTTTGTCTCTGTGTGTGCATTTAGCTTTGGGAATAGACGCTCAGTTAGCATAGCTTAGCTTCATCACTGGAAGTGAGGCAGATCCGTAGCCTTACAGTGTATTGCAAGGTCTGACATTGACAGAATTTGATATGCATGACCTTGGTGGGCTCTAGGTCAACTCCTGAAAAAGGGGGTCAATGTCAGACCTTGCAATCAAAAGTTAGGGGGCGGTTAGGGGGCGCACTGAAATTATGGCAAGGGTTATTAGCCCCCTAACTTTTGATTGCAAAGTCTGACATTGACCCCCTTTTCAGGAGTTGACCTAGAGCCCACCAAGGTCATGCATATCAAGTTTGGTCAATGTCAGACCTTGCAATACACTGTAAGGCTACGGATTTGCCTCACTTCCAGTGATGAAGCTAAGCTATGCTAACGGAGCGTCTATTCCCAAAGCTAAATGCACACACAGAGACAAAAAATTTATGTATCTTCTTGTCTAACTCCAGGGAAGATGTTAAATAAGCTAATTTCCCAAAATGTTGGAGTTCCCCTTTAACAAACATAGTGCATTTCCACATCAATCATGTAAATGTGCCAGAATTAGCTAGTTTATCTGTAGTCCCTGGCTGCTTACCGTGGACTGGCTCCTCCCTGGCTCCTCATTGTCAGCGCTCGCTGTGACCATCGCTGGCACCCGCTTGTGCTGCTGGGCAGTGCTGCTATTTTCGTCCTCCTGAGGGGTTAAGTAAGTTATGTTATTCAACATTTTTACCCAGGGACAGTGCACATTAAAGGGGAACTCCAACATTTTGGGAAATTAGCTTATTTAACATCTTCCCTGGAGTTAGACAAGAAGATACATACCTTTTTTGTCTCTGTGTGTGCATTTAGCTTTGGGAATAGACGCTCAGTTAGCATAGCTTAGCTTCATCACTGGAAGTGAGGCAAATCCGTAGCGTTACAGTGCCTTACAGTGTATTGCAAGGTCTGACATTGACAGAATTTGATATGCATGACCTTGGTGGGCTCTAGGTCAACTCCTGAAAAAGGGGGTCAATGTCAGACCTTGCAATCAAAAGTTAGGGGGCGGTTAGGGGGCGCACTGAAATTATGGCAAGGGTTATTAGCCCCCTAACTTTTGATTGCAAAGTCTGACATTGACCCCCTTTTCAGGAGTTGACCTAGAACCCACCAAGGTCATGCATATCAAGTTTGGTCAATGTCAGACGTTGCAATACACTGTAAGGCTACGGATCTGCCTCACTTCCAGTGATGAAGCTAAGCTATGCTAACGGAGCGTCTATTCCCAAAGCTAAATGCACACACAGAGACAAAAAAGGTATGTATCTTCTTGTCTAACTCCAGGGAAGATGTTAAATAAGCTAATTTCCCAAAATGTTGGAGTTCCCCTTTAACCCAGTTGTACAGTAAATTACCAAGTATGGCTTTGTCAGTATTCCAATGTACAGTGTCAATCAATCAATCAATAGACGTCACGTAATGATTTATAGGGGGGCTTGCTCAAACCCTGCTTAATTATTTGCATATAAGGGGCTTTCATGTTTTTCCAAAAACAAAACGTAAAACACAATTATTCAACAATATTCAGATGTGTTCTTAATTATATTCAAGCAGCCAGCATATTTATTGAAAATAGTAGCAGTTGTGGTAAATTAATTAAAGGCCTTAGAAAAAATGAAGTATTAGGCCTAACGAATTATTTTATTATTATTGGCATAATAATTGTTATTATTATCATCAAATAAACGAACGAATGTTTCCCCAAATGTTGTCTATAATACTGATATTCTGAAAATAGCTTAACTCATATTAGGCCCGTCTCTCGTTTGTGGTAATAAAGACTAGTTGCAAAGGCAGAATTTCCCAAAATGGTCTCCAAAATAAAATGGAGCATATTACAAGCGAAATTAAATACCACCAACCACGCCACCACTCCCCACGTGCCAGCGCTTAATGGCTGCTAGATAGATGATGTGACGCATACGAATTATTCGTTATTATTAATCTATTATTATTATTATTGGCAATCATATTACTAAATTGTTATTATTATTTATTATCATCATCGTCAAATAAACGAACGAATGCTTCCCCAAATGTTGACTAATGAGGTAGGCCTAGCCGCATGGCCGGCTAGGGCTGCCTGTCTGCGACATATGTACCATGCTGCAGTGCCGCCTGCCTGCATGATAAATCATCAGTCATTCGTCAAATAAACGAACGAATGCTTCCCCAAATGTTGGCTAATGAGGTAGGCCTAGCCGCATGGCCGGCTAGGGCTGCCTGTCTGCGACATATGTACCATGCTGCAGTGCCGCCTGCCTGCATGATAAATCATCAGTCATTCGTCAAATAAACGAACGAATGCTTCACCAAATATTGGCTATACTGAAAATAGATTAACTCAGTCATATTAGGCCTGTGACCTGACAAATTACAAGCTCAATGAAATACACACCACTCCACGTGCCAGGGCTTATTGGCTCAATGGCTAGATAATTAGATAGATGTGAGAGTGACGCAGACAGCCCTATGCGGCTGCAGGCTACCTGGCTATAGTGGCTACCTACCATGTCCATGCTGCATGCCAATGCGTCGTTGTCGCCAATGCCAATCCCATCATCCTCGTCATCTTCACTGCTATTCATCGGAGGCTGGTGAAGAGCCCGGCTGGTGCATTGGCTCGGGCGCTTCTTCCCCCCGCCTGTGCGAGGCCCTGCAGCAGCGGGGCCCGGGGATATTGCTTCCTTGTTTTTTGTAATAAATTTGTCAAATGATCCTTTCTGAGAATTTGTGAACATTAGTTTTTTTTTTGCTTTGTTTCGCTGTAAATACCCAGAGACAAATTTCCGTCCTTTATCTCGTTCTCTCGTCGTCGACATTGTGTTAAAAATGTTTATCACTTGTCTTGAGTCATCCACACCTGACACTGACACACCTGCTGTGAGTGACCACCACCACATGCGTAATGGCAGCTTTTTATATGCGCAGATAGATAGATCACGCTGCAGGAAACAGGATGAAGAAAACATACGTTTCCTGCCCTCTTCCAAACTTCATAATTATTTTAATAGAAATGGTCAGCTCAAGTGCACGGCACCTTACTTCACCATATATAATATAATAATAATCATTACCATAACTATGATAACAATAATAATGATAATATGACCATGATGATTTAATAATAATAATAATAATAATAATAATAATAATAATAATAATAATAATAATAATAATAATAATAATAATAATAATAATAATAATAATAATAATAATAATAATAATAATAATAATAATAATAACAATAATAACGGTAATAATAATAATAATAATAATAATAATAATAACAATATTGCTATAGGATAGCTACCAGCCTACCAATAAACAAACAAAAAACCTGCCATGGAAAAGAGAAAAAAAACTAAAAATAAATCAAATCAAATACAGAGAAATATGTGTTACGGGGGACCCTGATGTAAACAAGACGAAAGTCTTTCTCTGGTCTGCATCCCCTTAACAATTGTATGTTTTGAGCTGTACTCTGCAATCTGTTAATAAACTTTTCAATCAATCAATCAATCAAAACGGCCCGGGCCGTCCTCACCAGTCCCCATGCAGTAAATGAGGTGAACTCAGCGCCACACAGTCGCGCACCCCTCCCCCACTGGCTACACACTGTCTGCAAGTTCAATCAAAATGATACATTTTTCCAACCACCTGCTGTCCTGCTGTGAGCAGGGGGGAGGGGTGGTGGACGGTGCAGCGTGCACACTCTGAGTTGACTGAGCATTCTTGAGAGGTAGTATTTGATTGATTGATTGATTGATTGATTGATTGAAAAATGTTTTAAGGTGAGACAGCAGTATACAGCATAATACACATTTCAATAGTTTTGACACTTCACATTGTCTTGATATATAAAATAAACAGTGACTGATATTTATAAACATAATGGATCATGTTTGTAAGTCAGCTGCACACACCTGCTGTAAGCAAAACTAGATTTTCGTTCTGTGATGGAAAGTGATTGTTAAATAACTTTATTATGTTGTTAGGTCACGGTGTTACGGGGGACCCTGATGTAAACAAGACGAAAGTCTTTCTCTGGTCTGCATCCCCTTAACAATTGTATGTTTTGAGCTGTACTCTGCAATCTGTTAATAAACTTTTCAATCAATCAATCAATCAAAACGGCCCGGGCCGTCCTCACCAGTCCCCATGCAGTAAATGAGGTGAACTCAGCGCCACACAGTCGCGCACCCCTCCCCCACTGGCTACACACTGTCTGCAAGTTCAATCAAAATTATACATTTTTCCAACCACCTGCTGTCCTGCTGTGAGCAGGGGGGAGGGGTGGTGGACGGTGCAGCGTGCACACTCTGAGTTGACTGAGCATTCTTTGAGAGGTAGTATTTGATTGATTGATTGATTGATTGATTGATTGATTGATTGATTGAAAAATGTTTTAAGGTGAGACAGCAGTATACAGTAATACAGCATAATACACATTTCAATAGTTTTGACACTTCACATATGTCATTTTTGTCTTGATATATAAAATAAACAGTGATGTTTATATAAACATGATGGATCATGATGATGTAAGTCACACCTGCTGTAAGCAAAACTAGATTTTCGTTCTGTGATCGAAAGTGATTGTTAAATAACTTTATATTTATTTTAATTTCCGAGACCCTAGCCATAGGGCCTCGCAAAAAAAATGAAAAAAATAGATTTTAGACACCTGCTGCTGTAAGCAAAACTAGATTTTCGTTCTGTGATGGAAAGTGATTGTTAAATAACGTTATATTTATTTACATTTTTATATAAAAAAAAATAAAAAGGGCCTCGCGCGAGACCCCATAGGGCCTCGCAAAAAAAAAAAAAATAAATAAAAAAAAAAAAAAAAAATTCTTCTCGCGAGGCCCCCCTTCCCGCGAGGCCCTGTGCGACCGCACTGCTCGCACACCCCCTGAGGCGGCCCTGCTTGCGTCATTAGTATGTGACAAGTCGTTCAATAACACAGACAAGTCGATTTCATACACAGATCAAGAGACGCAATGGAGACCTTCATGATCATGTGTCTACTCTTTTGGAAGCTATTCCGCAATCGCAATCAAGGTACCAACATATGTCAACGCAATCAAGGTACCAACATATCTCAACGCAATCAAGGTACCAACATATCTCAACGACGGACTACAAACGACCACAAACGTTGGCGGCGGCGGCCACTTTATCTAGTCCAGCCACCTTCCAGCATTTCGATTGAGGCCCGCATGTGTATACAGAGGTGAGCTGCTCGCGTCAGGCGATTTCACGAGAGCGAAGCGACGGCAATAACTGATTTTCTTCTGGTGCTAAAACACCAATTGCGTTCATCAACAAGGTGAGAAGCAGACCTCTCTATAGCCTTGTCCATTGTACTCATCTGTTGTTCATAAAGAGGGCAAATATCAGTTATAAAATCAGTGTCTGCTTATATATGCATATTAAGTCAGTATGTTACTGTAACGTATTGCTTTCATTTCATTCGACATCTGAAAAATATTGGTATGCCCTTATAATGACTGAAACAATCCATTAGCTACTGTACTTGTATTAATTCAACTAAATAACTGCACCTTGCACATACATAACCCTAGGCTATGTTACCATACTGTATGAACTTTGAACTATGTTGCCTATACTCAATTTCTATACATATAACTCAATCAATTTATACCTACCTACATCACTGTCTACTACTGGCATGACCTGTGATTTGACATTATAATGTGCTAGCTTTGTTGTTGTGTTCAATGTCACTCCAGGAAGCTACACAGACCCCCCCCCCCCCCCCCTCCCTGAGGAATGCAGGAGAGACGTTTATATTTTTGAATATACTAATGTACTTTCTATTCTACCTCAGGAGCGTATGGGTTCAACAGAGGCATGGTGTGTGGTGGCAGCATGTGCTGGCTAACTGGGGGGATCCGGAATGGCAAAAAAAAAAATCCGGATGAGGAAGGCTACATTCATGGAGCTGTGTGATATCCTTAGGCCGCATCTACAAAGAGATGCAACCAGGAGGAGTCCAGTGCCTGTGGAACAGCATGTGGCCATATGCATCTGGAGATTGGCCACAAACATGGAGTATCGGTCCATTTCCCACTTATTTGGTATTGGTCTATCGACAGCTTGTGCTATAACCAACAATGTTGCCTCTGTAATTGTGGACAAGTTGCTCTCCCTCTATATTAGATCACCATCTGAACATGAATTGAAGAGCATCATTCAAGGTTACAGTGACCGATGGGGTTTCCCACAATGTGGTGGGGCTATTGATGGGACCCATATTGGCATTTTAGCGCCACCAGACAACCCTGCAGAGTATTATAACCGTAAGGGGTTCTACTCCATCATTCTGCAAGGTGTGGTAGACCATCGACTGAGGTTATGGGACATAAATGTGGGTTGGCCAGGCAGAGTGCATGATGCAAGAGTGTTTGGGAATTCCAGTGTTTATGACCGGGGTCAGAGTGGCACACTGTTCCCCAATCTCACAAAGAGGATTGAGGGTGTAGATGTGCAAGTGGTTATGCTAGGTGATGCTGCATACCCACTCCTCACATGGCTGATGAAACCATATCCTGAAGGCAATGCGACTCCTGCACAGAAAACATTCAACTACCGGCTCAGAAAAGAATGCATGACCGTTGAGCGTGCATTTGGCCGTCTCAAAGGAAGATGGCGGTGTTTGATGAAGAGATACGATTGCCACATTGAAAAGATCAACACCACCGTAACAGCTTGCTGCATACTTCACAATTTTTGTGAGGTACACAATGAGGAGTATGTTGACGACTGTGACGTTGGCACTGGCAGAGACAATGAAGTGGCTGAGCGGGATCCACGCCGGGCAAACGCGACTGCCGCGAACACGACTGCCGTGCACGCCACAAGAGATGCCTTGTGCTCCTACTTCCCTGATGCTTAAAGGCACATCAAACCGCATTAAATACAGTGACACTCTCAAGGTTTTTTTTCTAGAATATCACATGTTGTTTTTCAATTGTTTTCATTGTGGTATCTATTGTCAGTATTATGTTTTTTTTCAATAAATGTATCCAATCCCAGATTATGTGGACCTCATCTTGTCCCTAATGCAAGGCAACACTTGACAGCCAAAATAACAACCCCATGTTTTCAAAAATGTTTTTTTATTGTGTCCCCTTCTGCTTAAGGCTGACATTATAATGTACTCTATAGTCATTGAAATGGAGCTAGAGCAGAGACTGTGTGGTATTGTCAGTATTATAATGTCTGGAGTGGTATCTATTGTCTGCCTAATGGCAGGTGGAACTACTGTAATTCTAGTCATTCACACACAAATCCGCACATTCAGACACAAATCAACCACCAATGTGCTCTATAGTCATTGAAATGTATTATAATGTTTACCACTCCAGACATTATAATAATGTTGTTGCCAGGCATTCAAAGGTAGATTAAGCTGGTATGATTATTCAGAACAGAGGATGGTCTCCCACCAACTGTTTTAACTACAACACTCTGTAACTGTTTTAACTACAACTACAACACATAGTAACTATTTTAACTAATTACTACCGTTCTCTCTTCCTCCCTCAAGATACCTGCAAATAAAACATTTAATTGTATAGCTGCATCATGCTACTGAATAGTTCTATCCCAAGATGACTGATACTTGGTAAGTTGGCTGCTGTCATTAATTACTTGAAATAATGGGATAACAGAATGTCATCACCAGAAAAACAATGTACACAGTCTCACACACACATCCACAAACTCAGTTTGCACACATTAATTTAGTTGGACAGTTATTTGGAGTACGTCATTAGTTTGAATATGGCCACCACAGTTATGTAATCATGGCCATAGAATCCTTGTTGTTGTGTTAATTACAGCTCAATGAAATGACAAAGTAGAATGAATGATGAATGAAAACTTTATTTAACAGATTGCAGAATGGGTACAATACACTACGGCTCAATACATTGTTAAGGGGATGCAGACCAGAGAAATACTTTCATCTTGTTTACATCAGGGTCCCTCATTTTCAATTCATAATGACATTTATGACATACACAACATGACATCATGCCATTTATGACATAGGGACATACATGTATATAGTACTGTTACATTTGTGACATATACGATATGCAAATATACAGTATTGTTACCCAGAGATCCTAACCGAGATTATATACATATGATGGGGATACAGCAGTCCCTGTATTGAAATCTACATAATTTCTTTAGGCAGTCACAAAGTACAACATCATTCTTCATAGGATATATAGACCGAACTAGGATCATGGACTACGGTCAAAAAGTTATGTGCTTCCAAACTGCCTGGGCACTGTATCACTACTAACTACAGGAAATACACATTGTGCATGGGATGACAGTGATTTGACTCCCACCAGCCTTTGTAGAGAGCATGATTCTTTTTGGAGTATCCGTATCCAAGCTGTGCCATCATGACTTGATATTAATGTGCTCTGTGGGTGTGGTTAAAGTTTATCATTGATACGTATCGGTTCTCGTAATGATTATAATCTATTATGTTATTGGAATTTTAGAGATGACTATATTCCTTATAATTAACAGTTCTAAGTTTCTATTCCAACATGTTGATTGCTCTCTGGCAACCACAGTGTCTCTTGAGCTGTATGTGTGTGTCACGAATTTCCCCAAGGGGATTAATAAAGGAATATCTTATCTTATCTTATCTTATCTTTCATCAGCAGTCCTCTTCCGCCGGGTGTTGGGACTTGGGCCATCTGAAACGCCTGTAGGTATGCAATCAAAAATATAAAATGTATTGAAGGCAGGCTACAACCAAAATATCACTTTTTGTTGACTATGTGGGCAGTTAGTGTATTTGTATAAAACCAACTACATAACATCTATGCAGTCTAATCACTGCCCTGTAGAACAGAATGAAATACAGTAACCTTGCATTGATTGAAAACGTTATTAACAGATTGCAGAATGGGTACAATACAGTACGGCTCAACACACACAATTGTTAACACTTTGGTTGCCTAAGGTTAAATTAATGATATACCATAGATTGCCAGCGCTATTTGTCTATGGAGAAAGTCCCCTTCTTTGCAGGGCTATAACTTTTTAAATTCTATTGCTACATTGCCATTATTAGGGCCCATTCAAAGTCCTATATGTATTGTTCATTGTGTAGCAACGTTAAACTTTTTCATTCACATATTCATAGTAAAGTATGGTCTAATGTATAAGTATGTTTTCATCTCTTTCTGCAGCTTTCTCCAGAACGTGATATATAGCCCCAAATGCATTATATTGATGATGAAATACAGTTTGATGGCAATCAGCGCGATATAAAAAATTCCAACTAGACGTACTTCTAGAAGTTACTACACGTCATCTGATGTTGACCGGATGGGCGAGGGGGCGTTTATAATTCCGTGGGCAGCGTTATACCAATCATCTAATGTGGGTCAAATGTTGATAATATCAGTTATTATCGAAGACGGTAACGTTACACGCTGAAACTCACCCCAGTCTCCGCGCGCCGTTGGGCGATCATCGTCGAGTAGACATTTTATCATTATGGGATATATTATTACCCGGTCCATCTCCAGCTTGTATAATGGTATATACGTCCAAATCATGTTGTTTATCGAGTTATTGGCAATCGATCGCTATGTAGAGTGACGAGCTAGAGTCACGGGACATGTACCGAGTGGCCGGAAGCAATACGGACGTCTAGCAAAACCTCTAGTGTGCTTCCTGTTAAGCGCTTGCGCCGATCGGCCACCAGATGGCGCTCCTGAACCGCCAGAGAGCTCAGTGGGTCCTGCTGGTGGATCTCAGGCCAGCGGAGGGACATTATGAATCCGATCGCAGATTTTTGAAATATTGATATAAAGACGACATACAGCGTCCCCCGGCAACTTTAGCATGGCCAGCAAAGACGTCTAAAGACGGCTCCCGGCACCCAAAGTGTTAAGGGGATGCAAACCAGAGAAAAAACGTTCGTCTTGTTTACATCATGAAATATAGATGAATATAATTGCTAAACTTTGTACTCACATGGACTCGATGGTTGGTCGGGCACCGGTGGCGTGTTCTCCACCTCCGTTGTTGTTGTTGTTGTTGTTGTTGTTGTTGTTGTTGTTGTTGTTGTTGTTGTTGTTGTTGTTGTTGGTGGTTCTGACTGAACAACGGAGGGGTCACTGGACGGTTTGCTGCTGAGTATGTTGTCCACTGCCTCGTACCACGGAAATTTGTCCTTCTCATCAGACGAGCTGCCGGATTTGCGCACCACATCACATACTTTTAAGTACTGCAGCCTCATCTTCTTTACTTTCGCTCGACATTGCTCGACCGATCTGATGAATCCATGCACAGCCAGATGATCAGCAAATTTCCCATAAATATCCGCATTTTTATGCGTCTTGCCCAGCTGTTGCTGAATGCTTTCGTCAGCCCAAAATGCCAGCAAACATTCAATTTCGGCAGCTGACCACAGTGACCCTTTGCTAGTCATGTTTCTTCTCGGTCGAATAGTTATGACGTTGTGTCAGCAGCAAGCCACGCCCGTGTTTTGGTACAAGCTAGCAAAACCACGCCCCCCGCTCCCACTGGCCCGCATCCGAAACCACCTATTCCAACCGTCCCAGGTTCAGCGGGGGGTAAAACGAATCAGCGCTGCTTCGCTCCCAAAAGGGGTGTGTCCGTCTGAGTGAGAACACTCCCCCCCGCCCCCGGGGGCGCTGATTCGATCCCAATTGGTGAGTGAGAAAGGGGCCTTAGTGGTCTGAGTCTATCTATAACACCAAGACTTGTAACCTCAAGTTTCATCCAATGAGTGAGTTTCCCCATATTTTCCAGCAGCATTCCTCAGCTGCATTTGTTATAGTGCCAACTAGTGGGGTTTCAGTTTTGTCCTCCTTTAATTTCAGGAAATTGTTGCCCATTTGTTTATTGCTAAAAGACAGGCAGAAATGCTCCTATTTTCAGAGATTTTGCCTAAAGGTACATGCCCAAGTAAATGGATGATTGCTCCACTTCTACAAGGACAATTAGCATGTTCTTGGTATCTAGGAACATCTAAGGACCTGGGGCAAAATACTGGAAATGTACAGGAAAATATTTTAATGGGAGGACGGTGGGAAATAAGGGTAAAATACAGGAGAAACCCGGGAAAAACGGGAGGGTTGACAAGTATGTATCTGAGCACTCATTGCTCTGTTGCTGTTGTTCATCATTTCCATTACCTCGTTTTATATTCTCTACGACCTTGATCTTGATGCAAGCCTCCTCTTGGAGGCCTAAGATGACCCCTTCTGCTGTTTTGTTTCGGTTAGTGGCCATATTTGTGTTGTCTAGCTGTCGCAGCAGCGTGTGGCTGGTTGTTGTGTTGTGATGGCGTCTAACATAAGGTGTGAGGGGTGGTTAGGGTTAGTGTGGCTGGTTGTTGTGGTGTGATGGCGTCTAACGTAAGGTGTGAGGGGTGGGCATGAGACGGCAACGGCAGCTACAGACAGTATTACATTCACTTTAGGCAATATCTGGCTTCTTTATCAATTTGATTACTTTGGTGTCTTAATGTTATGTCTTGTGAGACCTGAGATTACCTTTAATTAGGTGTGCACCTACGATTTTGAAATCTATATAGTTTGTTCTTTGAGGCTAAACAAGACTGGTTAGGATAACTTACTGACTTCTAGTTTTCTCTTCCTTCAATAACACATACTGTATAATACCAATTCAATGTGGTGCACAGATACAGGAGAAGTTGTGGAGCAGGTGATATTCTGACTTATTATCCAGCATTAATTGTGTTCCACTGTATATGACCCTGGTTTTATTTTCTTTCTTTCTTTCTTTTGTTCTTTTGTTCTTTCTTTCTTTCTTTCTTTCTTTCTTTCTTTCTTTCTTTCTTTCTTTCTTTCTTTCTTTCTTTCTTTCTTTCTTTCTTTCTTTCTTTCTTTCTTTCTTTCTTTCTTTCTTTCTTTCTTTCTTTCTTTCTTTCTTTCTTTCTTTCTTTCTTTCTTTCTTTCTTTCTTTATCGTAGGCTAACGCAGATCCTCCCTTTAGGGTACACCAACCCTTTTCTATCTTCCAGCTTTTGAACACAGGGTTTCATACAACGGGAATCTCAAATTCGAGTTTGCACCAAAATCGATTCGCAAATGAGAAAAATATGTATATATATATATACTGTATATATTTATTTGTTTTTAGTCTTGTGGTTTGTGATGTGATGTGATTTGAACTTTCCCGTAGTTTTAGAACTACATGTTGTTAGCTGGCTAAATCCTACAGACTGCCAAGATCAGGTAAGCATGCAGTCTCATGATACCATTTAAAATAGATTCTCGATTCATCACCATTACCGTGGCAGTTAAAACAGATTACATCCTAGATTGCTATTGAACCGTGTTGCTAAACTTGCATACTGTGAGTTTTTCTACTTGGCCAATCTTAGCAACCCACAGGATTTCGCAAGCTAGTGATTATAAGGCTGTGAGATAGGTGAAACCATATCACAAGAACAAATACAAATATGACTAAATAAAATAATATTTTTTGGAATTTGTGATAAAAGCTTAAAAGTCTTGATTCTTTTTTTCCCATTTAATTTGTGCATCTGTGACTGTTCCCCTTCATCTTAAAGACAGAGAGTCTTAGCTCTCTATGTTGAGTCTATATTGATTTATTTATTGATCTATGGTATTGAATAGCAATGGTTTCTTTACCACCAAACAACACTGTTGAATGCTAATCAGATGTCGTTAGGGATCATTCAGATCTAATCATGCAGCACCGCGACGCAGGATGGTGCGTTGGTGTGGATGGGCCATTTGTGTGACATCATGCTGTGAGTTTTTGATTGGCCATCGCAGTGTGGGGAGGGGTTGGGTGGATGTCAGTGGCAGTTGTCAACAGTTGTCTCTAGTTCTACTTTGTTGTGTAAGGGGGCTTTCACACTCAGCCTTTTGTATCGAATCACCGTCCCGGAGCACGGGGGGGAGTGTTCTCACTCACCCCTTTTGGGGTGCGAAACGGCGCTGAATCGTTTCACCCCCCGCTGAACGGGATCAGCTGGCAGAGGTGGTCTCGGGGTCAGCCCCGGGAGAACGGGGGGTGTGGCTTTGCGAGCTTGTACCTTTTCACGGGCGTGGCGCCTGGTGCTGACATAACGTCATACATTTTGTTTGCCATTGCTATGTCTATACATTGTTCGAATGCATTTATTTCTATTAGACCAGTGGTGCCCAACCAGTCGGCCGTGGTCGACCAGTAGATCGCTCAAAACGCTCAAAAGCGGACTCTACAACACCATCCATTCGTGATAAAATGGGGTGGGTTATATTGACAAGGCTTGACAACAGAGGTTCAAATATAACTTCATATTTATTGGCAATTTGTTCATTTTATATCAACATCCAGAGTCCGCAGTCGTGTTAAGACATTCCCGTTTACATTTTCGGTCGACCAGTAGATCAATGACATTCAATATAATCGATGCGAGCAATGTTACTAGTAAAAGGTTATAAAGCTAACTAGCGGTAGCCGTTAGCTTAGCGTTATTGTTAACGCTGCAAAACGATCAAAAGCGGACTCTACAACAGAGTTCCATTCGTGAGAAAAGGGGGGTGGGTTATATTGACAAGGCTTGACAACAGAGGTTCAAATATAACTTCATATTTATTAGTTATTTGTTTCTTTATATCAACATCCATTCTCCAGTCTCCGTGTTAACACTTCCTGTGTTTACATTTCGAGCGTGACATCATCGACTACGGCAAGCTTACAAGCTCAAAACGCAAACCGTAAACAAAACCTAGAGCGCACCCAGACTGAAGTGTGTACACAAACTAGAGGGGGGAGAGGGGGGGGGGGGGGAGTTTGCATCAGATCTCAGAACGGGCAGAACGGAACGAAATAGAAACAAATAGGGTGAGTGAGAAAAGGCCCTTAGACTGCTAGGTTTTTGGGGGCAAACCCGATGCAGTAACAACTGACAGAGTCAAAAGCAACTATCCCCATCCAAAAAAAGCAACTATCCCCATCCAAAAGAAGCAACTATCTCCATCCAAAAAAAGCAACTATCTCCATCCAAAAGAAGCAACTATATCCATCCAAAAGAAGCAACTATCTCCATCCAAAAGAAGCAACTATCTCCATCCAAAAGAAGCAACTATCTCCATCCAAAAGAAGCAACTATCTCCATCCAAAAGAAGCAAATACCCACTTTCAAAAGAAGCAACTAGTGGATGGTTGAGTGGATGGTTGAGTGGATGGTTGAGTGGATGGTTGAGTGGATGATTGAGTGGATGGTTGAGTAGATGGTTCAGTAGATGGTTGAGCGGACGGTTGAGTAGATGGTTGAGTGGATCGTTGAATAGATGGTTGAGTGGATGGTTGAGTGGATGGTTTAGTGGATGGTTGAGTGGATGGTTGAGTGGATGGTTGAGTGGATGGTTGAGCGGACAGTCCAGTTGATGGTTGAGTGGATGGTTGAGCGGACGGTCCAGTGGATGGTTATTTCAATGTACATGATTCAATCTTTTCAATCCTTTTCAAACATTTATTGCGGCAGGTAATTTCCTGTGCTATTTCCAGTTCCAGGTTAGCAAAAATATCCTAAACATACATAAAATACAATGGTCCTCATTCTCGAACGTGTCCGTAAGTGCCTTGGTAAGTATCTTGGTAAAAATTCCGTACCAACAGATTTACGGAAATCCTCCTCTGGATTCCTGACCGTGAAACGGTCTACGTAAGTGGGGGGGGGGTGATTTACAGCTGTGCTCCGCTGAATTAACTGACGTCACTCATTCACAACTCCAAACGCATTCACGTTTATCCTCATTTGCATACAGACATGCCCGCCAGCTCATTATAAGGAGGTGAGAGGGTCTGCATTGCCTCTCTGCTGTGTTGATCCTTATTCAACAGGTAGTGCAGAAACTATTTGCGACTGATCACAATTCGATTAGATTAAAATGTTAAAATGATGCTTGGTTCTGGTCCACTGAGTCAGGATGCTTGGCTCTGGTCACTTAAAGCCAGGACACTGGTGTTTTTCGTGTCTCAGACGTGTTGTTTGCTGCTTGCTTTGAAATATACTCTATTGATTTGCATCTTGAAGTTGTCTGCAGCTCATGGTCAATTTACAGCAGCTCTATAGTGTACAAGGACACATGCGCAGATACGCACACACACATGCACGCACGCACGCATGCATGCACACACACATCCTGGGGCGGCGTGGCTCAGGGGTAGAGCGGGGCGTCCAATGATCGAAGGGTTGGTGGTTCGAATCCCGCTCAACCCCATGTCCATCCCATTGCCGTTGTGTCCTTGGGCAAGACACTTAACCTACTTGCCTCGTATGAATGTGTATGCATGTGAATGAATGTTGGTGGTGGTCGGAGGGGCCGTAGGCGTTGATTATTCGCCACGCTTCCGTGAGTCTGCCTCAGGGCAGCTCTGGCAGCAATTGTAGCTTACCACCACCGGTATGACTGTGTATGAACGAATAATGGACTCTGTGAAGCGCTCTGAGTCAGAGCAACAGTCAGTCAGAGAAGAGCGCTATATAAATCCAATCCATTATTATTCATTTATCCTGTGCCCCCTCTTTAAATGTATTCTGGAATGGAATCCAACACTACTGAATGCACAGTATACAACTACTAGCCGAGCGTATTTTCCTGGTAGACCCTCGAGGTGATTCGGGACGCGATGTCACAAGCCACTCTCAGCCAATAGAGTGACTACTTCGAGCGCTAGAGAAAAGCGCCCTCGGATATCGTATTTGAAAACGCTGATTGGATTAAATTTAGTTAAATATTGCCCTGTGAGTTGCACACTGACGCTGGCGCTGATGTCTAGCGCCCAAGAAAAGAGAGGGGAGGGGGCCAGGGGCCGGGGGATGAATAGGACGCACAAAGAATTATTTCTTCTTCGTATTTCCACCAGGGATGGGGGGGGGGGGGGGGGGGGGGCTAGCTCCCTCTATGGGCCAGCTGCCATTGATTGATATATTGATTGATTGAAAACTTTATTAACAGATTGCAGAATGGGTACAGTACAGTACAGCTCAATACACACAATTGTTAAGGGGATGCAGACCAGAGAAAGACTTTTGTCTTGTTTACATCAGGGTCCCCCATATTCAATTCATAATGACATTTATGACATACACAACATACAGATATATATCATGACATTTATGACATGCATATATACAGTACTGTTACATTTGTGATATACAAGATATGCAAATATACAGTACTGTTAAACAGAGATCCTAACAGAAAATATATAAATAAGAGGGGGAGGAAACTGTACATTAGAATGGGGTGGGTAGGTGGGAGGGGGGTTTCGGACATTTACAGGGGCCAGTTTAGAATTGCAGCCTGCTGTAGGTGCTCTTTGAGAGCGGTTTTGAAGGTGGGTAGGGATTCAAAAAAATGTACAGTACGGCTGTGGGTAGGGCGTTCCACATTGATGTGGCATAATTGCTAAACATGTTTAGATTCAAGATTCAAGATTCAAGAGTTTTAATTGTCACGGCATACAGGTATACAATGAAATGCGGCTGGTCTTGCCCGCGACGATGTGCAATACAGTGGTACAACATATAATAGAATCCAATAAAAATACAGTGGTACAACATATTAATAGAATCCAATAAAACAGTGCAATAAACAGGTACATGGTGTGCCATCTCGGTATCTGTACATTAGTATTTACAGAGCATATAGGACATGCTAGTTAGCTTTAGTAGTGCAATACACTGTTCCTGAAGTTATACTACGGAGGGACTAGTTTAGTCCCTTATATAAGAAAGGTTGAGATCCAAGGCAGCTCTACAGTTGTTAAAAAGCCTTTAATAAGTAGCTTACATTATTTAGAATTTTTTTTTAAAAGTCCAACATGTTTCGGCCTACATGGCCTTCTTCAGGGTGTTGCTGTGACAAAAACAATACTGTGACTAAATAGAGGAAAAAAGGAAAAAAACACACACAACTCAGGGAGACACTAATTACAATGGGGGACAGCTGGTCCCAATTAAATGAACATTCTCAACTTGAGTTGAAGTAAATATACAATAATACTAAATAGAAAAACAAATTTGTATATTATATAAGTATATATACACACAAGCTCAAAATATTATAACAACATAAAGAAATGAGTCAAAAATAGAATAGATCAATAATAATATAAACAATTACCAACAATTATCAAAAAACAATTATCAAAAAACAATTATCAAAACAACAACAAGTGCATGACAAAGAATAATAATACTATAATGTAATCTACTGTAGTAAAATCCCACAGACTTCCTACAATAATTTGTGGTTATTGTAGTACAATACAATGAGATTGATTATCTGGACGGAGGAGGAAAGATTCATACTTGATAGAATGGTTGGTCTCCTCATCTGGCTTAATGCAGATGAAGAATAAAACGTGTACGCCAGACAAACCAGAATTGTAGTTCAACTCAGCTGATTTATTTGATCAGAGCCAGGAGTCCAAGGTGAATAGAAGGTTGACTTCTACATACAAAAGATGATCAGATAACCTTAACAGCTGTCTGTTGTACAGAAATATCACAATCAGGTTTGCATCCCAAACCTAAATACTGCACATCAAACAGTCACTTGGTTAACATAATTTGAACATACATGGTTTACTGTACACATTATACATGAGTAAATCTGGTTTACAGATCAGGGATCTGTACAACATTACTCTAATCTATAAACAACCATTTGGTGTTTCCCATGATTTTACTCACGTAAAATGCAATCAGCTCACAGTTGTTTCTGGGTGGTTTCGAAGCGGTGGGGGAGCCCCCAGACCCCTGGTTGGGTCCGAGAGCTCCTGAATAACCCTATGTAGGGCCTTATATCCTATCATTTCTAGCCAATAATACATATGGCTGGTCCAATCCAGCGTCTGCTTGTGGGGGGTGTCCTTGTGGGCGCTGGCAGCCCCCCCCCCTGGGGTTGTGGGGACGTGATGGGACAGAAGGGGCCCATCGGTGGCCCACGTCCGTGTGATCTTTTGCTGAGATGAAGGGACCTGGCTTGTCTCACGAGGGGGGGTGTGACATGATCGCTTTAACCCTTTGGTATGGCTATAGATGTCTAATATCATCCAAGTACAGTCAGTGCTTTCTAAGACTGATACCAGACATCATATGAGACCTTTTGATACTAAACAGTTGATTAATCGATTACTTTGTTTGTGAGTTAGTGTCCATGCTTCAACAAGTCTAAACTGGTCTGCCCTGTGGTCAACCCAGCTTTCTCTGATCAGCATTTACATATAGTCAGTTCGAGAAGATGTCGTTTGTTCTCTAATTTAGTCATTGCTTGAGTGGGGGTTGAAATAACTGTTGCAGCTGTTATCTGATGCAGCTGTCTCAACTGACAGTTGAGACTGTTTAACCACTGAGTCCACTCTGCTATTGAAAGGTACATCTGGCTTTATATTTATGGTTCTCCAATTTATTCACACATATTAATTATGAAATTCCAAGGCAATATTACCACATTTCCCCACTTTGACAATTCTCATTGTCACATACTGTATATTGACTTGATTTTCTATACATACTAACCATACAATATAATAATAAAAATCATTTTTTCTTCAAATTTCTCAATTTTTCTTTTTTCTCATATTTTTTCTTTTTCATTATTCTTTGGTACATATCATCAATTAGTTTCTTCTTGTCTTCTTCTTTTCTCCCCCACATTCCCCTGACTATGGCCCCCTCCCGGGGAATCCTGGTGACCCCTTCATCCAGATCCCCAATTAAACTATTCTGCCTTTGATGAAACAGTGTTTACCACCTACTATCATCAGGCTTTGTTCCTCTGGGCTCACAGCCAGAGGCTTATTTGTTGAAAACAATTAAAACAATGTAATCTAAACATTACACATTAAAGTAAAACACAATTTTTTAAAATTATGGTATCCGTTGACATGATCTGTGGAGACACAGAGATTATTCTTCATTCTTTCATACATTTTGCTTCTCCTCTCCTGTTAATTCCTTTTCCAAGTCAGCCCAATCACATTTTGCATAATCAACCCAGTTGGTCTTCTCACCTCTCCCCCCTTTTATGAACATCCCTATGGACATAAACCTTACCACCTCTGCGCACAGACGGACAGGGAGGGCGGAGCCCCACGCAAGGGAAAAAAAATTTCCACCACGTCGGCCATAACCTACACCTTACTTTTTACTCTACCTATGTGTATGTGTTTAGTTTAGTACTCTTGCGTTGTGTCATAATCTATATCAGTTGTTACCGTTCAGTCACTTCCCGTCCAACACACCAATCAATCACACAGAGGCCCTTGTTCAACGCTTTGGTTGCACAGTCTCCGACCGTTTTCGCCCCCCCCCCTCCACCCCATGTCGGCCAGCCTCAGCTGAAGCCACTGTTTTTAGGCCTGGACCTCGTCATATTCTGTCCCATGACTGTATTTCCATGGATCTACAGACGAACGACTCCGTCAGTCTGGAGGTATGTCCCAACCTCCGGCCTTTGTATTCGGGGCTTATATTGAAGGAGGGGTAGAGTCCCAAGCGACCTCTCCTCACAATCCAACAATCTCCCACAGGAACTGACTGAACGGGTCACACCATCGTGTCATAATCTAATGAAATGTATTCCTACACATTTTCCCCATGATCCCCCCACTCGTGATGGTCCATCCTCCCTCTCCGCCTGAACTGCAAGGGAACAAAAACACAGAACAAATTTTCCTTATACAACATGTCAAATATCCCTCAAGAGAAACCAAATGTTTAATCATTATGCAAAACGTAATGGGACCACTTAACTGCCATTGATCTGTCCCAATGCATCTCATGCTCCAACAGTCCCCTCAGAGAAACAACAAACAAAAAACAAAAGGCAAACAATCAAAAAAACATTCCAACAGATGTGAAAATCAATCAAATGAAATTAACCAGCTCCAACCGCAGACCACCTCAATGGTTATTTAGAAAGAAAAGAAAAGAAATCAAAACTCTAAATTCAAAGATTAAAAAATAGAAAATAACTCTAAAAATCTAATCCAATTCCTCATCCAATTGATTACATAAACACAGATATATCATACTTAAACCCATTTTGTTATTCTTAAGACCAGTTTCACCTTAAGTGAAAGCTAAGTTGCGTGTGTGCATGCATGTGTGCCCAAATTGTGTGAATGTGTGTCTGTGTGTGTCTGTGTGTGTGTGTGTGCGTGTGTGTGTGTCTGCGTGTGTGTGTGTGTGTGTGTGTGAATGTGAATGGGTGTGTGTGTGTGTGCCTGTGTGTGAATGGGTAGACAAAGTCTCCTTGCCCCCATCCCCGCTCAATCATTCACTAAAGGACATCTCAATCTCACACATACATACAAAAATTAAATTTAAATAAAAAATACCATCTGTACCAGCTCAACCAAAATTACGAGCTCCAGTAATCATTCATATTATAAACATATATTTCTCTCATACACTCGTTAATCAACCACAGACCGACAATGGGTTAGTTCCCCTGCGCTCATCTCTTCTACTCTCTCATCCGGCTACACTCATCCCTGGCTAATACAATTCACACTTAATTTCTACACTCCTACCTACTGCCAGAGAGAGTCTAGGAACTCTCCCTCAACGACAGAACCTCAAAGCAGTCCTAGTACCCTGAGAGTCTACCGCTATTCCTTCTAATCAAACAGGTAGCCCCCCAATGTAATTACGCTTTGACCCTTTTAACCTCCTTCCAGTTAAGAGTACCCTCCTCCCGTTCGGATGCACTCCTTCCCCTACTTAGATGCACCTCTCCCCGTAAGGTTTAGGCAGTCCGCTACGACGGTACAACCAGCTCCTTTCTTAGGACTGCTTGTCCGACGCCGGCCCCTCTCCCCCAACAGAGATGCAGGTCTCCACTTCCGGCGGTAAGGTCTCCTCACATGAACGGAAGAAGTCCCCTTATTTTACCTTCAGGTGCAGTTTAAGGCTGGGCCCCTTTCCAATCTTAGGAGAGACAATCCAGATTCCTCTGAATTGACACCCCTCATCCCTCTGCTTCCCAGCATTTTCTTTTCAAAAACACTGATCACAGAAGCACAACTCGCCTACTAACCCTGTATCGGCTAGTAAGGTTACTGTGGCCTGACTGTACATTGAGCCAGGTGCATTTATGGTCTCTGCCATAACGCTCTCCCAACCGGCTGGCGACCCAGTCGATAGCGACCTCATAGTCCGTCATCAAGTCAGGACCCCAAGCGGCTGACTGTCCGTAGTACCTATCAGCCACTCAGTTTAGAAACCGACGGTCTTGTCCCCACCCCGCTTGCTCTGGGCATGGAAATATTGACCGTTTTCGCCAGCCTTGCCTGTTCACGGCAGGAGCTGTGCCCCCTCCGGTGCACCGCCCTGCTCCTAGGTGTGGACTGTCGCCCACGTACCACCCAGTGCCCACACCAACTTACGTGCAACGTTTCCTGGGCCGACTAGGCGGTGCCACAGTGGTATGTTATTTCATACCTCGTTACGCACGAGGGCCTTCAGTTTCTCCCCAGCACTATAGGTTTGTGTTTAACGTGCGCCCAGACTCTTGCGAGCCCACTGCCGCCTGTTAGAGGCTAGAGGTTCGGGGTGCCTAATCCCCTCCCTAACCTCATCTGAGCTGGCTATCCTAATTCAATTACTGTGCTCACTCCTCCATCAGCTGTGTCCTGTATTAGCACGCTTCCTGTCTCAACATTTCCCTCGTCATAAAAATACCTGTCTCCTTCATCTTCACCTCTGACCCTCTCTCTCCTGTTGCATCTAATCTCACGTCATCCTGTCATAAAAGAACAAACAGCCATTGTAAACAACAGCTGTACATCCTGACCCCCCTTGGGCCTATTGGCCCGCCTCAAAAGGATTCCTACCCCCCTGGGTAATACAACCCTCCATCTGTAAATCATTAAACGGTTAATCACACTTCTCATCTTCCCAGAGGCAAGCGCCCCCAGGTTTTTGAATTAATCAAATTATTAAGGATTAATAAAACACTCATGTCAAAATTTGTCATCTTCAGCAAGCCTCCATCAATAAATTATCCTACAAGTCGAAGGCTTGTGTCAACACTTTAACACTATATCAAAGATTTTAACAATCTAAAACAAGCATAAACACATGTCCTAACCATATCAACAGTGTATTAAAGATTTAACAATCTAAAACAAGCATAAACACATGTCCTAACCATATCAACAGTGTATTAAAGATTTAACAATCTAAAACAAGCATCAGTAAATTATCCTGCTTCACAACCGGGCTTGTATCAAATTCCACTACAAAAACATTTAGTAAATAATATAAACATTATCCTATTTAAATCTCCAGTGTTATTAAAGCTATAACAAGTATCAACCTCTGACATTTCAACATCAATGCATTCCATACAAGCATCTTAATACAAGCTACATAAAACAAAGCATCATTATTCCAAGCATACAATTGTACATGTTACACAAATTTAAAAAACTGGAAATGTCCATCAACTCTAATTATCATACATGTAGGCATCCTCCATCTCAGCATAACTTCTGTAGTGGTTAGTCCTAAATGCTCCTTTCTTCATACACATGTGATAAATTGATTTTACTGCAAGCATTGTGTAACTCTAGTGTAGAGCCATTTTCCAAATTCAGCCTATAACTACTCTCAAACTACCGTTTATATCATGTATGCAATAAAAGTTATGATGTATTTTAACACGGGTGACTGAATTTGCAAATCTGGTATGTAGTTGCAGCAGTACTGACTGACTATCTGATGAATTGAAACTGGGGGACCCTGATGTAAACAAGACAAAAGTCTTCCTCTGGTCTGCATCCCCTCAACAATTGTGTGTATTGAATCCCTATACATGTTACCGCTTCCCCTGCTTACACAAGAATACAATGCATAATATACAAACACCGCCATATTACATAATGCAGAATACCCTCTTACCCGTTTCTATCCCCTGAGCGAACTATTCCGAATGCACGAGACCCCATCCACGTTGTACCGCGCATGCGCAGTGGCAACCGAAGCGGCTGTTAACGTTGCTATGACAACCAAGGTCCGCCACGACAACATAATAACAAGCCCCGATATTCATAATCTGCCACGACATTTATCACGTTTCTCTACCCCTTCCCCAACATCTTTATCAAAACTCTAAACGTAACATATGCCGCCCCCCAAACGCCACAAAACAACGGCATGCAAGCTAACTAGCCTTAGCCAGCTCTAATGCGACGTTCAAGGCTCTCACGGGAGCCGTGCCTTTCAAGATCTGTTCATCCACGCAATTCGCTCAGTACCATCCAAAGCATAAACAATTCACACAAGCCTAAAATAGCCAACCACTCTAACAGAAAATAATTTTTAAAACATTCACACCAACCAACGCCGCACACATAGTTCAACACGAACCCTTTCTCCTACCTTCTCCGCCTCACTCCATAGCACCGCGAACGTTACATACTCTCCACAACACCATGACGTCACCAAGCAGCGAATCCTCAATATCATTTACCACGTTACCGCATTAATAATAACCCTCAAAACGGCCACAATTTTGCCACCCTGCGTCTCAACCGCCTCTTACTTGTAATCGCCGCCACAGTGTTTAATCAATTCTCTCATAACGCCATCGTAACGTCCCCAGCTTCACCGCGGACTTTCCCACAGAGCTAGCCAGCTCCAACCAACAGCAGGGACTCGCCTCAAACATAATATGTCCGTTGGTCATTAAAATATCATAACAAAACCATTAAGTACTTATCAGTCAGATCGACCGAATCGTTTTTGTATCACAGCGAACGTAATTAATCAACAGGCCGGTTTCGCTCAAGCTTAAAAAGGATAACGCACCCTGAACACGCCGGCACCCTACATTTCCATTAACTACTACGTTTTAATCCTGCAATCGCACAGACCCCTGCGCTGATCATGCCAGGGTCTAACAACCTTTCACCATACTTGACTCGTATGTTCTGAAATAGTAACAGAACCCTTAGCCCGACGCAATTATGCCCATACTGACCCGTCACTCACGGTCCCCGTCCCGCTATCTGTGACTACAAGCAGGGACACAATGCACCTTGGACCCAGCTCCCCTTCCATTTCAGAACAGTCAAATCTCCTCGTCTTACCTGCGCCCTCTTCCTGAGAATAATTTTAGGGCAATTATATACTCAGAACGCGCCCCTGTCGTATACAACAGAATAACCGTGCTTCCTAGCAAGAAAAGCCTTTTACCTGCCGTCATGCGACGCTATCTTCCACAACATGACCAGATAGTCTGTGCGCCACCACCCTTCTTGGTGCAACTCCCCCGTATAGTTCATAACGTACATTCCATACGAGTTAACTAACCCCCGTGGCCCGCTGGGCCGAGACCGGCCTCCTGTGTCTGAATGAACACACAAACACAAAAAGCCTACGTTTGCATGTTCACTGCACAACAAGCGCGATCGTCATACCTCCGGACACACAAGCTAAGATATTGTTGTTGTTGTTATAGTCTGTTTTCAGTATAAAGCTGGTCTTTGTTGTCCTGGCTGACAAAACAAAGCAGTCTGTTTTCAGTATAAAGCTGGTCTTTGTTGTCCTGGCTGACAAAACAAAGCTATGCCGTAAGATGATAACAACCAGACTAATATTACAGTATAAAGATAAATTGTTGCTGGTCTTTGTTGTCCTGGCTGACAAAACAAAGCTCTATTGTTAATAATATTGCATTTACCGCTCCAGTTGTTCCCACCGCAACCCCCAACCCTGCATGCAGACGCCATATTCACCGCGGGCCCCAAACAGTGGCGTACACAACCAACCTCCATCCTTCTCCTCTCCCTCATCCATTCAGACAACAAGCCCATCGTTAATCACTTCAAACGCAGCAACACCCCAGCTCTTCGCCCCGTGTCCCCAACACACAGCAAGATCCAGATATGATACATATAACAAGACCCTACCGCACCTTTCCAGGGGGAGACACGAAGGGTAGGGCAACACGGCACCATTTCTGTAGTAAAATCCCACAGACTTCCTACAATAATTTGTGGTTATTGTAGTACAATACAATGAGATTGATTATCTGGACGGAGGAGGAAAGATTCATACTTGATAGAATGGTTGGTCTCCTCATCTGGCTTAATGCAGATGAAGAATAAAACGTGTACGCCAGACAAACCAGAATTGTAGTTCAACTCAGCTGATTTATTTGATCAGAGCCAGGAGTCCAAGGTGAATAGAAGGTTGACTTCTACATACAAAAGATGATCAGATAACCTTAACAGCTGTCTGTTGTACAGAAATATCACAATCAGGTTTGCATCCCAAACCTAAATACTGCACATCAAACAGTCACTTGGTTAACATAATTTGAACATACATGGTTTACTGTACACATTATACATGAGTAAATCTGGTTTACAGATCAGGGATCTGTACAACATTACTCTAATCTATAAACAACCATTTGGTGTTTCCCATGATTTTACTCACGTAAAATGCAATCAGCTCACAGTTGTTTCTGGGTGGTTTCGAAGTGGTGGGGGAGCCCCCAGACCCCTGGTTGGGTCCGAGAGCTCCTGAATAACCCTATGTAGGGCCTTATATCCTATCATTTCTAGCCAATAATACATATGGCTGGTCCAATCCAGCGTCTGCTTGTGGGGGGTGTCCTTGTGGGCGCTGGCAGCCCCCCCCCCTGGGGTTGTGGGGACGTGATGGGACAGAAGGGGCCCATCGGTGGCCCACGTCCGTGTGATCTTTTGCTGAGATGAAGGGACCTGGCTTGTCTCACGAGGGGGGGTGTGACATGATCGCTTTAACCCTTTGGTATGGCTATAGATGTCTAATATCATCCAAGTACAGTCAGTGCTTTCTAAGACTGATACCAGACATCATATGAGACCTTTTGATACTAAACAGTTGATTAATCGATTACTTTGTTTGTGAGTTAGTGTCCATGCTTCAACAAGTCTAAACTGGTCTGCCCTGTGGTCAACCCAGCTTTCTCTGATCAGCATTTACATATAGTCAGTTCGAGAAGGTGTCGTTTGTTCTCTAATTTAGTCATTGCTTGAGTGGGGGTTGAAATAACTGTTGCAGCTGTTATCTGATGCAGCTGTCTCAACTGACAGTTGAGACTGTTTAACCACTGAGTCCACTCTGCTATTGAAAGGTACATCTGGCTTTATATTTATGGTTCTCCAATTTATTCACACATATTAATTATGAAATTCCAAGGCAATATTACCACACTACCTATAAAAGTGACAGTATGTCCGTAGAGTCATTTAAACCTGTAAAGAGGTGGCCTGTAGTCTATCAGAATACAATAAATAACAATGTATAAATACAATAAATAAATAAAGTGATCTACTGGCCTATAAAAATGATACCATGTCTATGGAATCATTTAAACCTGGGAGTGAGGTGGCCTGTAGTCTATCTATCCAGCGACTTTCTTTCTGGTTTAGAATTCTTTGTCTATTACCTCCTCTAGACGTGAGTGGAACACTGTCAATTCCGATAGCTGTAAATAAAGCAGAGGTACTATGGTGAACTTCATGAATATGTTTAGCCATTGCATAATCCATGTTGTTAGTTTTAATAGCATATTTATGATCTGCCAGTCGATCAAGTAGACGGCGTTTCGTACGACCAACATAAAAAGAGTCACATTTGGAACAAGACAGTATATAAATAACATGTGTCGTTTGACAATTAATAAAGCTGTTAGAAGTATATGTCTGTTTTGTAACTTGGTGGGTAAAAGCTTTTGATCTTATCACCACATCACATTGTTTGCAGTGACCACATCTATACGTTCCGGTAGATGGCTTCGTACTAATTTATCTCCGAGATTGGGAGCTCTCCTAAATGTACAGAGGGGCGGGTCAGGGAAAATGTTAGACAGGGACTCATCACATTGGATCAAGCTCCAATTCTTTTTAATTATATTGCGAACAGCAAGGGCTTTAGTACTATAAGTGGTAGAGAAAAACACCGGTTTTCTCTGTCAGTGTCTTTCTTTTTAAGAGGGAGTCACGTTCTACAGTAGCGGCTTCAGATATAGCTATTTTAAGAGTATTATGTGTATAGCCACGTTCTCTAAAGCGATCATACATTTCTCCGCTCTTTTCTCTAAAATCAGCCTCACTGTCACAAATTCTACGTACTCTTTTAAATTGGCCGTACGGAACATTGTTGATCAAAGTAG
Organism: Notolepis coatsorum; assembly: GCF_963971535.1. Taxonomy (NCBI): domain Eukaryota; kingdom Metazoa; phylum Chordata; class Actinopteri; order Aulopiformes; family Paralepididae; genus Notolepis; species Notolepis coatsorum. Next base: position 12,377 of record NW_028169124.1, on the reverse strand, counting down.
AGGGGTGGAAGCTCTCTGCATGTAAAATAGTATTTTTATGCGTTAACTTCCTGTACAATGACGTATGTAAGTCACCATTCAAGTCTTTAGTGATTTCTAAGTCCAGAAAATGGATCTTATCAGGACTAAAATCTAGAGACAGTTTTATATTTGGGTTAGTGTTGTTCAAATAACTATGAAAAGCTTTCAATTCATCAATAGTGCCTTTCCACCACATAATGATGTCATCTATATATCTGGCCCACCAGATGATCTTATCTTTAAATACGTTTTGAGTGTTAAACACATAGCCCTCCTCCCATTTTCCCATAAACAAGCCTGCATATGAAGGGCTAAAACATGCACCCATACCACAGTCTTTTACCTGTCGATACATTTTGTCCTGAAATAAAAACACATTATTAAGTAAAGTAAATTTAGTTAGTTCGACAAAAAAATCTGTAGGGGGGTCCTGTGAGTCAGTGCGAGTATCTAAAAAATGTCTCATGGCTGTCATGCCTTGGTCATGGGCAATACTGGTGTAAAGGGCTTCTACATCCATTGTCGCCAAGTAAGTGCCTGATCCAATATTACCTTGCTCTTTGATTTTATTGAGAACATCTGTAGTGTCCTGTAAATAAGCTGGAAGTGTTGGAAGTAGTGGTTTAATAAAAAAATCTACGTATTTAGATATAGGCTCAGTTAGGCTATCGTTCCCTGAAATCACTGGCCTCCCCGGTGGTTCAGCAAGGTTTTTATGTATCTTAGGCAATAAATAGAAGGAAGCCATACGAGGGTTATCATTGTATAAGAACTTAAATTCTTGGTCAGAGATAAGGTTATCTTCTTTTGACCTAACTAGCAAGTCTTTAAGTTCTTCTGCTAATATAGTTGACGGGTTAGAAGTAAGAGGGAGATAAAAAGTAGTGTCCTGAAGTTGTCGGGACGCCTCTTTAACGTATTGTTCTACACCCCAAACAACTATGGCTCCTCCCTTGTCGGCTCTCTTAATGACAATATTTCTATTATCTGAGAGTTCTTTGAGGGCATCTCATTCGTTTTTAGTCAAATTATGGTGGACATGTGTCTTGCTATTAGTTAATTTCTTTACTTCATAATTTACTTTTTTCTCAAATGTGCTCAACGTAGTATTCTGTACTACTGGACAAAAATATGATTTAGGCTTAAAAGGAGTACATGGAGTCCCTTGTTTGAGCCGAATCTCCGTGGCCCATGATTTGTGGAACTCCCTCTGCTGTTGTGGTCGTGGTATTCACCTTGGTATGACCTTTGGGAAGTACCTCGACATGTACATGGGTACCTTAGTGGTATAGTGTATCTTGTAGACCAGGCCCATTGCAAGTTGCTGTACTCTATCATCTACTCTAAGCCATCCTAGGTTGTCAAAGTGGGCAGGGGTGAGGTGGGTTCTAGGAGTAAGGTCAAGCAGTAGTCTGACCAGTTTGTTTTGTGATGTTTGTAATTTAGTTTTTAGTGCCTTTGAGTTGCTTTGGTACCATGAGGTGCAAACATTGAATGAGTGCTCCCTTGAATGAGTGCTGCTGTTAGAGTCTTCAGGGTATTCTTGTTTACCAGAGAGGAGATCCGGTACAAGAAAGTTGTTCGTTGGTTGACTTTTTTTTATTACATTGGATGCCATTTTGTCACAGGAAAGATTTGCCTCTAGGATAGAAGAACCCAGGTATGTAATTTCATATTTCCTTGTTACAATATTGTCACCCACTGTAACAGAGAAGCCGTTTGTCTTGCTGACACACACACACTGATTATGGCACATCTGTACCTGCCTACCCACCAACATGCACATGCACCTGTGTGTGTGTGTGTGTGTGTGTGTGTGTGTGTGTGTGTGTGTGTGTGTGTGTGTGTGTGTGTGTGTGTGTGTGTGTGTGTGTGTGTGTGTGTGTGTGTGTGTGTGTGTGTGTGTGTGTGTGTGTGTGTGTGTGTGTGTGTGTGTGTGTGTGTGTGTGTGTGTGTTTGCACATTCTTGTATTTCTCCCAGTAGGTATGGGAGTTTTGAGTTATTGTCCATGTTTTCAAAGTCTCTTTGGGTGTTTGCAATTTGTGGGAAGTATATGTCTCTGATGTCTTGGTATAGTGGGCAGGTTGTTAAGAAGTGGAGCTCGGTTTTCACCTCATCTTGTGTGCAGTGGGTGCATAGTCTGTTTTCGCTTGGGAGCCAGGTCTGCCTATGGCGGCCTTTCTCAATGGCTAGGCTGTGCTCGCTGAGTCTGTACCTAGTCAAGGATCTTCTTAGTTTTGGGTCAGTCACAGTGCTCAGGTATTCTGCCACTGTGTACTCTCTGTTTAGGGTCAAATAGCATTTCAATTTGCTCTGTGTTTGGGTTGTTTCTTTCCAATGTGTCACATAGTTTTCTTTTTGTTTTCTTATAATTTGATTTAGTCCAGTGTGGTTTCTGTCTGGTGGCTCTGCTTGTGTTTGTGAGCAGAGTCCCAGAACCATCTGGCTGAGTGGGCATCTATCGAGGGTCTCTCTGTGGGTGAGGGCTATGTTGTGGAGTGTGTCTGGGTCGCTTTCTTTTAGGTGATTGTGGAATTTGAATGCTCTTTTTTGAATTTTGATGATTAGTGGGTATCTTCCTAGTTCTGCTCTGCATGCATTATTTGGCGTTTTCCGTTGGGTGCAGAGAATGGATTTGCAAAATTCTGCATGCAGAGTCTCAATTGGGTGTTTGTCCCATTTGGTGAAGTCTTGGTTTGCTAGTGGGCCCCAGACTTCACAACCATATAGGGAAATCGGTTCTATGACAGAGTCTAATATTTTGAGCCAGATTTTGATTGTAATGTCTAACTTGATGTTACTTTTTATGGCATAAAAAGCCCTTCTTGCTTTGTCTCTCAGGTCGTTCACAGCTTGATTGAAGTTCCCTGTAGCACTGATGTTTAGGCCGAGATATGTGTTGTTTTTTGTGTGTTCTAGGGAAATTGTGTCTAGGAGGAATTTGTGTTTTTGTTGTTGTAGGCTGGACCTTTTTTGGAATATCATAATTTTAGTTTTGTTTAGGTTTACTGTCAGTGCCCATGTCTGGGAGAATTTGTGCAGAAGATCAAGGTGCTGTTGTAGCCCTTCTTTTGTTGGGGACAGCAGCACCAGGTCATCTGCAAACAGTAGGCATTTGACTTCTGTGTTTGCTAGGGGGATGCCAGGTGCTGCAGTTTGTTCCAATGTTTTTGCCAGTTAATTTATGTATATGTTGAAGAGGGTTGGACTCAAACTGCACCCCTGTCTAACCCCACGGCGTTGAGGGAAGAAGTCTGTGTGTTTTCCCTCAATCCTCACAGCACATGTGTTGTTGGTGTACATTGACTTTATGATGTCGTAGGTTTTCCCTCCAATGCCACTATCTAACAGTTTGTACAGCAGACCCTCGTGCCAAATTGAGTCAAATGCTTTTTGGGAGTCAACGAAACAGGAGTATACTTTGCTTTTATTTTTATTTATTTGGTTGTCGATTAGGGTGCTGAGGGTGAGAATGTGGTCTGTTGTACGGTGATTTGGTAGAAAGCCAATCTGTGATTTGCTCAAGGTATTGTTGTTTGTGAGGAAATGTATGAGTCTGTGGTTAATGATCATACAGAGGATTTTTCCAAGGTTGCTGTTGACACAGATCCCACAGTAATTGTTTGTGTCAGATTTGTCCTTGGTTCCAAATATTGGGGAAGATCCCGGAGCTAAGGACAATGGTAAGGAGTTTTAGTAGAGCCAATTGGAATTTGGAGTCTGTGACTATGGTCATTTAATTTAGGATACCATCCGCAGGCTTTCTTGGTTTTAAGTGATTTTATTTTGTCCTGTAGTTCTTTTAGTGTAATTGGGGAGTCTAGCGGGTTCTGGTAGTCTTGTATGATTGACTCTAGGCTTTGTAGTTTATCTTGTATGTGTTTTTGCTGTTCATTGTTTTGTATTGGGCTAAAGAGATTGGAGAAGTGGTTTACCCATACGTCTCCATTTTGGATGGGTAGCTCCTCAGGGTGTTGTTTGTTTAGTTTGTTCCAGTTTTCCCAGGAGTTGTTTGTTTTTATGGATTCCTCTATATCTTGTAGCTGGTTTCTAACGTGTTGGTCCCTTTTTTTCTGACTGTGTTTTTCTAGTGTTTCAGTGTTTCACTGTATTGGATATGTGTGTTCTGGTTGTCTGGGTCTGTGTGTTTTTGGTTTGATAGGTTCCTTAATTTCTTCCTAAGATTTTGACAATCATTATCATACCATTTGTCATGCATATTTAAATTTGTCCTCGCTTTCCTATTTGAGGCCTTTAGGTTGGATAAGGAAGCTGTAATGTTGAATATGTTATTGAGGTTTTTTACCGCCCTGTTTACGCTTTTGCTGTTGTGTTGGACGTTTTTTTCCAGGAATTGGTCTAATTTTGATTGGACTTTTTGTAGCTTGATAGCGGATTGGAATGCTTCCATACTACTTTCTTTCCATTTGTAGTGTTTTTTAATAGTGTGTAGTTTGTTTGGTTTTGGTATTTCCTGGTTGGGTGTTGATCTATTCAGGTAGATAGTGGTTTTGCTGTGGTCTGACAGGGGTGTTTGCTGGCTGACTGTGAACACTCTGAGAGACTCAGTGATAAAAAAAGCTCGGGTTTTGAATAGCTTAATGGAGTGGGTTAGTTCTGATTTGTACCATATTAGCATGCCTCCCAAGTTTGACCCCTGTTAGCTTGGTGGATGGTACCAACAGCTCTCTGTAGTTTGCAGGGCAGCCAGTGGGACTATTTCCTCTGTACCATGTCTCTTGTAGGACCATGATGTCTGTGTTTGACATTTCTGTGATAAACCCTTATGGAACTAAGGGAGACGATTGCTGTAATGCAGAAGGGTAAGGCACCAGGCTGGGATGGTATTCCACCCGAGGTGTATTTAGCTTTCTGGGACCAACTGGGCCCATTGATGCTCGATATGATCAATTCCGCTATCGAACAAGGGGAGTTCTCAAGAGATGTCAACATGGCGCTGATTTCTTTACTTCTCAAGATCCCAATGATTGTGGTAGCTATAGGCCCTTGAGTCTTCTCAGGGCCGATTTAAAAGTGGTTGCCAAGGTGCTGGCCCGCCGCCTGCAGAGATTTATGACGGTATTGGTACACTGCGATCAAACTGGTTTTATCCTGGGGCGCCTGGCTACAGATAATCTTAGGAGGCTGTTACATGTAGTCGATAACAGTAAAGACAATACAGCTCCGTCCACTGTTCTGTCTTTGGATGCCATGAAGGCGTTTGACAGACTAGAATGGTCATACCTGTGGAAGGTACTTGAGGTCATGGGTCTTGGAAAGAATTTTATTTATATGATTAAAGTACTGTATGCCTCGCCGTCGTCAATGATACTGACAGGCAAAAACTGTTCCACACTTTTCCCAGTCTCCAGATCTTCTAGACAGGGTTGTCCTCTGAGCCCGGGACTATGCGTGCTTTCCCTCGAACCATTGGCCCAATTTATTAGGCAATCGGAGGACATCGTCCCCATAATGATCAATAATACACCACACAAAATCGCTCTCTATGCGGATGACCTACTGATTTTTATGGATGACCCTTCCCGGTCGGCCACAAAATTATTGGGAATAATCGACGACTTTGGTAAATTGTCAGGCTTTAAGATTAACTGGAACAAATCAGCCTGCCTACCTCTTAATGAGCTGGCCAAGGCGGTGCGACTACCAGCTGATATCCCCATAGTGGAACATTTTAAATACTTAGGTATAGAGATATTCCCCACGCTGAGTCAAACTACTAAGTACAACTTCACGGGTACTTATGATAAAATACGCCAGGATCTAGACAGATGGTCGTCCCTTCCTAACTCCTTACAAGCCCAAGCTTCCATAATCAAAATGAACGTTCTGCCTAGGATAAATTTTGTTAGCTCAATGCTTCCCTGCCCCCTCCAATAGACCACTGGCGCAAGGTACAATCGATGGTATCTAAGTTTATTTGGAATAACAAACGCCCGAGAATCAAAAGAGCTACTACTCAACGTAGGAAACAATATGGGGGCCTCGCAATCCCTGATTTTAAGCTTTATTTCTGGTCCTTCTCACTGAAACCTCTGATGTGCTGGCTAGACCCTGTAGATGCTGTATCTTGGCGCTCCTTAGAAGCGACGGCGGTCTCACCGCTAAGATTGCAGGATGTGGTGTACTCCACTGTCTCTATTTCGAAATGCCGGCTGAGGTATGGACCGGTCATAACTCACGTGATCCAAACGTGGCGTAATGTACAGAGGTCGTGTGGGGTTAAATGCCCATGGCACCTGGACTCTCCAATTTTTATTAACCAGCAATTACGTGTTGGGCACAAGCCGGTTAATATTCCTCAATGGCAAAGGAGGGGAGTTCATACTCTGGAGGATATTTATGATAAGAACGGCCTCCGTGCGTTTCAGGACTTAAGAGAATTTTATGATCTTCCCGGCGAGTCCTTCTTTCTTTACCTTCAACTAAGGTCAGCGCTGAGGGCGCATGGCGTGCTGTGGGCTCAAGCTTTGCACCCACACCCCTTCCTCAGGCTCATAGTGGACAGGACGACCTCCAGAGGGTTTGTCTCAGACTTTTATACGCTCTTAATTCAATCCACATATAAAAATCTATCATTGGATACAATCTGGCGTGTGGATATCCCGGAGTTGGACCCCGAGTTTGACTGGGATGATGTTTGGGCAAATGTGGCATTATCTTCCCGCAACCCCAATCACCAGCAAATTAATTTTAATTATATTCATAGGACCTATCTTACACCTAGGAAGCTATTTGCTATGGGACTGATAACCGACTCTCGGTGCACTTTGTGCTCACAAAAGGCCACTGGCACTTATATGCATATGTATTGGGATTGCTCACCAGTGGCCCGCTTCTGGAGGTCAATAGCGGACAAACTTTCTGATCTGTGTGGCTTAACTATCCCATTCACAGCTGTTACGCTACTCCTGAACGATATAACAACACTACCCGCGTCCGTACAATTGGAAAGGGTTGTCCTAGCGGGCGTCACAGCGGCGAAGAAGCTAATAGCAATGAGATGGAAGGAGCCGGAGAAGCTCACAGTGATTAACTGGTCCCTAACACTGTTGGATGTGATTTATCTTGAGATATCCACGGCGCGGGTGATTGGGGTAGGGCAGGCTGGGATTGACATGTGGTTCGCAGCAGCTGAGAAGGTCAGGACCGCCGTGTGCGGCTGAGCGGGGTTGGGGGGCTTGTTCGGGGGAGTCCGGCGGTCTCATGGGAGGGGGAGGAGGAAATGTCTTGTTCTGTCTTGTCTTTTGTTATGTCCTGAATTTAACTGGAGATTTATTGGGGGGCAGCTATTTAGCTATTTCTTCACTATTTGGTCATTTATTAGATAGCCCCCCTTGAAACCTTGAAACCTTGATGTTTTGAAATTTAAAATTTAAAAAGGTTGAACTCTATTTTCTTTTCTTTTTGTCTTTATAATTTATAAATTGTTATTCTGTATTATTATTGTTTTTGTTATTTTCCTGTGAAGTTCTGTGTATTGTGATTGTGGTTAATGTGTTGTCTTGTTTCATGTGATTAATAATTAAAAAAAATTGATCAAAAAGAAAAGACATTTCTGTGATAAAATCTGGGTTTCTGCTCTTTGTTCCAAGGGCAGTTGACCTCAGAACTTGTATATTCCAGCTTGAAATGGTAAAAGATTTGTATTCCATTATTACAGTGTTATATTCCAGTGGTTTTGTCCTGGACCATAATTGAGTATTTGCTTTCTGAACATCTGATGTACGGTCAGCTCCCCGGGTGGAGATCTGTCGGTCATGGGGTTGACCTGTAGATCTGTGTGGTATGGGATTGGTGGTGGCATGTGCTGTGTGTATGTGTGTTGTGGGGTTGGCAGGGTGTGCATTGGCTGGTAGGGGGTCGGCAGGAGGGGAGCAGGTCGAAACTGGGCAGCCTGTGCATATGTGTGATATGTTCTTTGCAGGTCGGGTGTGGACCTGGCCTGGGGTGCAGGGTGGTCTCTGGTTGTAGCATGTTGTTCTCTGGGTGCAGCAGGTCTTCTGGGTGTAGCTCTGGGTGAGGTGTTCATCCCTCTGTTGCTCCTGTAGGATGTGATGGGGCTGCGGTTTAGGGCAATGTCTTTCAGGGTCGTTGCGAAGTTAGGGACTGCTCTTTTGAGGATGTGAACATCGTCATGCATGCTGTACAGGTCTAGGGTGGGGTGAGCTGCCATGTAGAAGTTTTTCTTCATTGCACAGTTTCTGGAGATGTGTGCATCGATTCTTTGTATGAAGTCTGGGTGGTAATCCCGTCTGGGTAGTATTGCAGAGATTACTACTTTTGCGTTGGGAAATGTTGACGTGGCTTTTTCGATTACTTCCCTGACAGATTTGGTCACCTCCTCCCCTGTCTGGTTCTCAGGTTGTTTGTGCCTGTGTGTATTATGATGTGGCTGGGGGACCCCAGGATGTATTCTGTCAGTAGCTCTATAGCCCGTTTGGTATTCTGGCACTTTAGTTTCTTAACTCTGTGGTTTGGGAAGAGTTTTTCTTCCTCTACATATCTCCCGTTTGAGTCCACGAGGAGTACAATTAGTGGACTTTCTTGAGGTCTGGTGGGTGATGTTGGATGTGGGGTGTCTTGAGTGTCTGTTGTGGTTGGTTGGTTGTCCTCATCTTCATCATGAATTACTGATGTCTCTTTTTTATGGGGCTGTTCGGTGGTCAGAGCTGGTTTGGTTGTTGACATCTCTTTGAGGTTTTGCATTTCCTGCCTGATTAGATTGTTGTCTTTCGACACCTCTTCAACTTTACCCATGGATGTCAGCATTTCTGCCGCCTCCAATTTGGCTGTTTGCATCTCTTCATTGCAGAGTTCATTGTTTCAAGTTTCAAGTTTCAAGTTTCGTTAATAGTTGTCATACAGAAGTACAGAATACTTTCATACAAAATGCTTCTTACTGTTACGCTCCAGAGACTGTGCTAGACAAGATAGTATCAAATAACATAGTATAGCATGTAATTTAGAAGAAGAAAATGAGGTCACAATGTTCGGTATAGACATATGTACAATGTTCTGAGTTACCATATAATATACAATACTATGCAGTGTACTAATGTACAGTACTATCTAGTGCAAAGCAGAAATGGGATGAGGTACAATTTAGGTACAATTTACAGTAAGGTGTACGAGTTGTAGTGCAATCCTTCATCAATAAATATAAAGTGTGGGGAGTGGGTGCTACAGTGTGTTTGTTTAAAGTGGGTGTGTGCTATAAAGTGTGTGGAGTGGGTGCTACAGTGTGTTTGTTTAAAGTGAGTGTGTGCGTGTGGATGTGTGTGCTATGTGCGTTTGGTGGTTGTTGTTGTGTAGTGTTCATTCATTGTTCGTTTAGCAGCCTGATGGCCTGGGGATAGAAGCTTCTTCTGAGTCTTTCTGTGCTCGCCTTGAGACTCCGGTATCGCTTGCCTGACCGCAGCAGTTCAAAGAGGCAGTTGTTCGGGTGACTGGAGTCTTTAATGATTCTCTTAGCCTTGCCCTTGCAACGCTTGTTGTAAATGTTCTGGAGGGTGGGGAGCCCCCCTCCAATTGTGCGTTCGGCTGAACGTGTCACTCTTTGTAGTCTGCTTCGGTCTTGTGCAGTGCTATTCCCAAACCAGGAGGTGATGTTGCCGGTCAAGATGCTCTCTATTGTACATGAGTAGAAGTTCTTAAGGATCTTCTGACTGCCTTGGAACTTCCTTAGGCGCCTGAGGAAGTAGAGGCGTTGTCGTGCCTTCTTCACAACACTGTCAATGTGTGTGGTCCATGTCAAGTCCTCGGATATGTAGGCTCCGAGGTACTTAAAGCTGTTGACTCTCTCAACCGGTGCCCCGTCGATGCTGAGGGGGCTGTAGTCCTTGACCCCCGACCTCCTGAAGTCCACAATCATCTCCTTTGTTTTGCTGACGTTCAGGGAGAGGCTGTTTTCCTGGCACCATCCCGCCAGGACCTTGACCTCTTCCAGGTAGGCCCTCTCGTCGTTGGCAGAGATCAGGCCCACCACCACTGTGTCGTCAGCAAATTTGATGATTGTATTGCTACTCCGCTGAGCCACACAGTCATGTGTGTACAGGGAGTAGAGGAGGGGACTCAGAACACAGCCCTGGGGGGCCCCTATGTTGAGGGTGATGGATGAGGAGGTGCAGTTGCCTGCTCTCACCACCTGGGGTCTGCCAGTCAGGAAGTCCAAGACCCACTGGCAGAGGTCATAGTTCAAGCCCAGGTCCCTGAGCTTGGCTATGAGTATGGAGGGGACTATGGTATTGAATGCCGAGCTGTAGTCGATGAATAGCATTCTCACATAGTTCCCCTGCCTCTTGTCCAGGTGTGATGCTGCTGTGTGCAGCACATGGGCTATGGCGTCCTCCGTGGACCTGTTGGGGCGGTATGCAAATTGCAGGGGGTCCATGTTGATGGGGAGGGAGGAGCAGATGTAGCCCTTTACTAGCTTCTCAAAGCACTTCATGGCTATGGAGGTGAGAGCTACAGGGCGGTAGTCGTTGAGGCAAGCAGGCTTGGATTTTTTGGGTACAGGGATAATAGTGGACTTCTTCAGGCAGGTGGGGATGACAGCCTGTTCTAAGGACAGGTTAAATATGTCAGTGAATACTGGGGCCAGTTGGTCGGCACAGACTTTTAGGACGCGGCCGGGGATGCCGTCCGGACCTGCTGCCTTCCTGATATTCACTTTTTTAAAGGTCCGCCTCACCTCATGCTCTGTTACCCTGAACACTGCGCCTCCATCAGCAGCCGACCCCCCCCCCCCCCCCCCCCATTGCCGTGGCTTGTGAGCTGGTGTTGTTATTACCAGCATCAAACCTCGCATAGAAGGTATTGAGGTCATTTGCTAAGGAGATGTCACTGTTCAGTTTGAGGGAGGCGCCTTTGTAGTCTGTCATCATTTTGAGCCCCTGCCACATAGCTCTAGAGTCAGCTTGTTCAAACTGGAGTTCAATTTTATCCCTGTAGCGCCGTTTGGCCTCTGACACTGTCCTCCTTACGTTGTGTCGCGCCACCATTGTGGTCATTCATGTTGCCTGCCACTAGGCCGTCGCGTTGTATGCTTTGGTGCGCTCTCTCAGAGCTTCACGGACGGATTTGTCTACCCAGGGTTTTTGATTTGGGTAAACTCTCATTTTGGTAGTGGGGATTGTTTCTTCCACCATAGTACAAACATAGTCCAGCACTGTCTCCGTGTAGACATTAATGTTATCTGTGTCGCGGAACACATTCCAGTCTGTGCAGTGAAACACAGACCGGAGCGTCTCCTCTGACGTCAAATCCATTTCTGCACCTCTCGCGAGACTACAGGAGTACTTTTGATTCTCTGTTTGTACTTTGGTGAAAGAAAGATTGACGCGTGATCTGATTTACCAAAGCCACTATCAGAATGAGCCTTGTAGCCACCTTTAAATTGCGTGTAACAGTGATCTAGGATGATACCGCCTCTGGTGTTGCAAGTCACATGCTGATAGAAGTCAGGTAATACCTTTCTCAGATTGGCGCTATTGAAATCACCTGTTCTGTTTCGACACCTCTTCTACTCTGTCAATGTGTTTTCTCACCAAGGTCCAGAGAGCAGGCAGGGATTCCTTTCGCTCTGTGTTGGGGGGGGGGGGGGGGTCATTTTTTGCTCCATTTTCACTTGTTTGCATTCTATCTTTGAAAACGTCTCCTTCATCTGTTTCATCTCAGTGAAGCAGCAATGCTCTGTTGTGAGTTGGTCTTCACTGTTTATTTTCATTTGTGCCGTTCTCTGATTCTGGAGAAGTCTTTCTCAAAGGGACTTGTGTTGCCCTGAATCACTACAGTTCCTGTATGATAGAAGTTTGCAACCGTTTTGTTCTCCCCTGTGTCTATTTCCAGTGTTTGTGAGACCTTGTTTCCCTTTTTTGTAGCAGAGGGATGGTGTTTTAGTGTGGCCGCGTGCCATGCCTTATAGTCTTCAGTGTAGAAAATGAGGTTGGATTTGCATCCAGTGCTATCATAGTCTGCAAATAGTGTATTTGGCTTGCTCTTTAAAAATTCTTCTTTGTATCTCTTGTTTTTCTGTATTGCTCTTAACGTCATCTGGGTACTGCACTCTGGGGACTGGCGTGTGCGTTTGGTCCTTATTTGCATTTGAATCAGGGAGCCTGTGTGGGCTCAGATTCCATTGTTGAGAGTTGAAGAACGTCACACCTCTATGTCCTTGCCTGTCAAGGTGTCTGTTCAAACCACGGTTTCTATCCAATTTACCAGTTTGTAATTTGTAGATGTTTTAGCTCAAATCAATCAAGATGGCTGCTGATTGAGAAGATGGCTGCTGATTGAAGTGCTGAGCTGCACTCCGTGCCAAACTTCCCTTTAAATG